>NW_004567116.1:8830917-8858359 GCF_000260355.1 Condylura cristata | reverse complement strand
CTGCTCCCCTCAGCAATGTACTTCGTCAATGTGCCTGTTCTGCTCCCCACTCTGTCTATGGTGAAACCTCTTGACGCCCTGAGCCTCTGGACTGTACCCCAGTTCAGTTCTGTATGCACAAATAAATAAATCTTAAAAAAAAATTTTTTTCCTTCAATAAAATCTTCTCACAGTCTTCTCAACTATCCTAATATTACTGAGTGTCAGTAACTATCCTAATATTACTTTGTGCTAGACAATGAACAATAAGGACAAAAACTGCTGCCATCATGGAAATAATATCCAGGGGCAAGGAGGACAAAGATAACCAAGAAATGAGTTCACCAGATAGTATGTTAAACCAGATTAAGTATTACAGAGAAACAGAAAATATAGAAGAGGAATAGAAAGTGCAAGAGGTGAAGGGATGGCAATGTTAACTAGGGAAGACACTGAGAGTTTGTTGTATCCCCATTTTATAGATGAGAAAACTGAGGTTCAGATATGTTCAACAAAGTCCCATGGTCACCTTGTACCTAGTTAGTAAGAGGTGAGATGAAATTTGAATTCAAATGGACAATTAAGCTGGAAAGCCTTTCCCCAAGTCAGTACAAAATTTTGTTACAAAATTTTGCTTTAGCAGATATTTCTTCAACATTATGTTGGCATTTTTAACCTCCTAAAGGGGTTAAGAAATAACTTTCTATTTCAGTATTTGTCATCTCACTTCACATATCATGTTAACATTAGGAGTAGCAAATGACCAATGAATTTGGGTAACGTTATATTCTTTAAGAAGCTGACAAAAGGGGACTTTCTTGTGACCCAAGAGGTTAAAGCACAGCATTCTGAAGCTATCTGTAGCCACTGCAGCAGAAGTTTGATCCCTGGCCAGGGAAGTGGCTCACATGGCGCAGCAGACCTCAGCAGTGCTCCCCTCAGCAGTGTATTTCAGTCAATCGACCTGTTCTGCTCCCCATTCTATCTCTAGTGAATTCTCTCACCACCACCACCCCTCCCCTATCCTGTGGTCTATACCCCAGTTCTTGTATGCATAAATAAAAAAATCTTTATTTAAAAATAAAAAAGTTGAGGGCCCTCCCTGGTGGCGCAGCGGGTTAAAGTACAGCACTGAGAATCTAAAGCCGCTTCCGCATGAGTTCAATTCCCGCCTGCCCCGGAGGTGACCACATGGCGTGGCAGACCTCTCCTGACCCGCCCGCTGCTCCCCTCAGCAGTGTACTTCGTCGATCTGCCTGTTCTGCTCCCCACTCTGTCTCTGGTGAAGCCTCTTGCCGCCCCTGAGCTTCTGGCCTGTACCCCAGTTCTGTATGTACAAATAAATAAATCTTTAAAAAAAAAAAAAGTTGATAAGAGCTCAAAATAATTAGCCAAAAACCATCCAAGGGACACTTCATGAACTATATATTCAGCCTGTGAGAACCTTGTGCACAATCCCTGGACAAGTCCTATCTCTTCTGTACTGCTGCTATGGGCTTATTTAGTTCATCAAGAATTATTTATTTTATGTCCCAAGGATGCCTAGCATGACTTAGCTGTTTTTAGCGACTCCTTTTATTAAACTGAGATGGATTCTTTTCAGCCACCTGAGCCTGTCTGTTAGCATTGAGGTGTTCCTGTCACTGGCACATCTAAAGTTGGCAATCCCAGCTTGTCTCAGTAGTCCAGGTACTGCAATTAATCTGGGTGCTAAGACATATACCTACTTTTATTTCTTTAGAGCATAGAGACCACCTTTTTCAAAGGGAGTTGGAGTACTTTAACTATTTTTTCCTACCTATTCCTTGAAGGAACACAGAGGTAAGTACCACATCCTTTCCTTGTCAAGTGGACAGAGATTAATGGCTGATCAAACTATATGTCATTGAAGGTGCTAAAATGATGCCAATCTGGCTGTCAGTTTCTAATATACATGAGCAATAGCTCTTAAACTTTGTGGACACTAGCTTATTGGGTAAGACTTTGAAGAGATTCAAAGAGTCAAAACAAAAAATAAAGTCAGCAAAAATAAAAACTCAGCCACTATTCCAATAAGACAATGTCCCACAGTCTCCATCTGGCAGTCTATGGTACTAGATCAATGAGCAGGACTGTTCTCCTGCCCTGACTATATGCTCATCTCTTCACCAGGTAAATTTCTCACATGCTCTAAGAACACAAGCTCACTCTTTGGGTCTTACCTCTTACTCCTACCAATTGTATCCTGTTGTAGAATATAGTGTGTGATTTCCTTAGTCCCAAAGTCAACCTGATATCACAGAAAAAGTTTTGGCAAAGGTTCATTTTATGTACAGATCAAAACTAGTGTGCTAGGTAGTGTAAGAAAAGTCAGTTTGCCTTCAGGAAGGCAAAACTACCTCCTCAAATAAGAGGTCAACTCTTATTTAATGGTTAATAAATACTTTAATGTAACATATGGGAATTCAGCAATTGACACGCAGTGCCAAGGTTCTTACTAAGGACGGCACCTTTCTTTACCATAACAGATGGTAGCCTCTACGACAGTCAAGAGACAACTGCTCTCTAAGGATGTCAAAACTGGAAAGACACTGGACCTTTCCACGAAAGCTTGTTGAAGGAAAAGAAGGTTGTGTGAATTTGTCTTCAGTAGTAGGAACTTCGGCTGTGGTTAAGATACACAGGAAAAGTAGAGGCAGCAAAAACTTGCATTTTTACAATTTGTCCTTTATAGAATAATATTCTAAGGCCCCATAGGATCAACCTGAGCACCTGGAGGAGAGGATAACAAGTGGAGTAGACTGAATGCATTTGAAAATGGAAGAAGGTTATTAATAGCATACAATTTTAAAAAGTAAATAAAAAATAAAGTATTTTAGGTCCTTCTGCAACGTGGAATAGTAACTCAGCTAACTTTAAACTTTGGTTAACTAGTTGCCAGGCAGCTCCCAGGGCCCAATGCCAGGTAGGATTTGCAACACAAAGGATTAGCCATGATTAAAAGAATTCACAAATCTTTGGTTTCTCACAAGGCAGCTCTGTCTTGCCTCCTTGATATTTCCTAATGTCCAACATTTAAGAACATCAAAGCCAAAGGAGAATGTAAGAGAAATATTCAACATCTTATTGGCTAGGTCTGAGGCAGAAAAAGGAACAGGGAAGAATGAATTTTTTGGGGAGGTAGATGGGATCCTAATCTCACCGGTACTAGTTTGCAGTATTCTTTGACTCTCTTTATGGATATAAAAATTTCTCCCATCACAAACTGCCCAATGAAGAAAGGAAGATAAAAGAGGAGCTAGGAGAATAACTCAGTCAAAAATTGGAAGGCCCAGAGACTAAAAAATCCAACATCTTCATTTTCAGTTTGATCGTTTGTTTTAGTTATACTCCTCACACAAAAGTTAGGCATCATGTAAAACTGAAAAGTAGCTTAATCATAATCAATGTTACTTCTATTTTTTCTTTTTAAAGATTTACTTTATTTACATAATCAAGAGCTAAAACATAGGCCAAGGTACAGGGGTTGAGAGGATTTACCAGAGACAGGGTGAAGAGCTGAACAGGTGGATGTACTGAAATACACTGCTGAGGGGAGCAGCAGGGAGACAGGAGAGGGTTGCTGGCCCATGTGCAACAGTCAGCTCCCTGGCTGGAGATCAAACTCAGGCTGTAAATCAAGCTCATGTTGCAGTGGCTGGCAATAGCTGTCTCATGCTGAGACCTTAACCACTATGCCACCAGGGAAGACCAATATTACTTCTTTCTGTAAGAATTCCATAACTTTTTACCAGCATACACTTTTTATTTGTACTTTAAGGTGAATGGAGAGAGATAGAAGAACATTCAAAATAAGAAGGGCAGCTTTTAATAAAAGATATTTCAAAATAGCAAGACTAAGAGGACTTTTTTCATGATTTCTAAACTAATTTTTTTTCTTCAAGTATCAGAAAAGAGCACTATCTAAAGATGTTTGCATTAGCCTTCAGGAATAAAGTCCCTCTTTCAGGTAGTAGACATACTAATATCACAAAGGAAAAGGAGAGGAGCTCAACTTGGTGCTTAAAAACAAAGACTAGTAAGTCCAAGTCCATGCTAATCAAATCCAAAACAGACTACCTGGTAATAATGGTAAAAGGAACAAAAAGTACATACGAAGTTGTCTATCAATCTCTCCTGTAGCACTATAACCCCCCAATTCTGTGGCCAGTTCCTTTGTTATTTCTATCTAGTGGCAGCATGGGTCTTCTATAAAAGTCTTAGGGTTGGCAGTTTAATGGGTGGGTGGGGCAAGTCAGGAGGTCTTGAAGCTGCCAACATGCTGACTGTTTTGACTTCGATGGTATTATTTTTAGAGAAGGCTTAGAGTTTGATAATAAGCAACAGAGAGATAGTGAAAGGTCCCCAAACTAACCTTTGGTATTGGGGGTGCTTCTGTAAGAGGGAAAGGAAGCCCTGAGTGAACTCTACAGACACAGGTTTTGTGGACTCCACCCCCCTCCCAGATGCAGTAACTATGAATCCCAGCATCACCAAAGAGAAGCATGCTTGGACCTAAGATTGGAGTTAAGCAGCCAGGTTTGGATATAAAACTGGATACATGGGCTTTGGGGGTCTCTTGGAGCCACAACTCGTGGCTTATCTCTTAGCTCTTGCTGCTTTCAGCATGCCATTGGGGTTCCAGGTGAGTGGAACTGGTAGGATGCATTAACCAACTTTTCTCACTCTCTTTCCCTGAGCTATTCATTTCCCTTTTCTCTTGGAAATAAACCCATTATTTGATTTTTTGTGTGTGCCTGCAGCTGAATCTTAAGTGCACGGGTGAGGACCCAGTTATGCAACCCAACATGAATTGGGTTGCCCTGTAACACTTCTATAGTACCTTAAATTCTTCCTAGGAAAACAAAGATTAGAATAGCTGAAAATGCCTTCGGAGCCAGGGTTTCTAAGCTACCCATGTAGTCTCTACATCTAGAACATGGGAGTGGAGAAACCAGTCATGTGAAACAAGTTATTTCAGCTTTGCACCACTCTTTTCTATTCTAGCTAACTTTCCTAATAAGCAACAACATGATACCACTTTCCCCCAGTCAACTCATGTCAGCAGAGTCAATGAAAACATACAAAGAACACAGACCAAGAAAACAATTTGTGGCTTCTTTAGGTTCTCAGTTGGGTTATGTTGTCTTGCCTTAAAGAAAATCAAGCTCCACTTCTGAGACCTATAACAAGGGGAAAGAAAGGTAGAGGGGATTGGGCCTCAAGGAGCTAAGGCAGAAGAGGGAGGGAGTTAAATCTCATCACCAAAAACTCTAACCTTTAAGGCAGTAAGAGATAAGCTCACATTCCTTTGGGGAGATTCCCTGCCTTTTAGATTAAAAGGTCTACTTCATTTCCATTCTCAGGACCCTCCTTTCTTCCTAAAGCACATCCCAGCTCCACCTCCTCTTAGAAGTGTAATCCTCATTTCCCCCAGCCCCGTCCATCTGAGCTATGTTACTTCTCTTCACTGTCCAGTAGTAAACATGGCCACACCCGCACATTTCAAGCTGTGGCAACAGTTTCCTTTCTGCCTCTGGGTCATTTCACAAGGCTAGGGCAAAGAGGAGGTTAGCTGCACACTAACTCTCTGGGGTGTCCCGATGAACATCCCACCAGTCATTGAGGTGACTCACAAAATATCAGAGTCTTAAATGAATGGCTATTAATAATGTTGAACTTGCCTCAACTGCCCTAAAGTCAAATCCATGCATTGGCTTGTATATGCTATAAAATAATTTTTGACCATTCTCATAAACAATAGGCCAAGAAGCAGCTAAGTACTGTGCTTAAGAAGAACTTAATTCTATTGAAGAGCTTCTCCCAGCCACTGTGTAAGAAAAACTGAGTGCCACAGTGACTGGGTACACACAGCTCTCCTGCCTTAGCAGTAAGGAACTCTCCTTACAAGCTGCTTCTGTTAAAGGAGCTGCAGATTATAATGATGCCATGGGTACAGGTTCACTTACAGCCAATTTAGTAAGTGCTCGCACAGTTAATTCTGTCAGTTTTACTCCTACACAGAAACACACGTGGCCCCGAGGGGCCCAACCACCCACAGAGCTCTTTTGCACATCTTTTTACCCTCCAGCAAGCACACAGAAATAGAGGTCTATATCCCAGAAAACACCCAAGAAAAAGAAAGGTAGTTTCTTTGAACATTATGTCTAGAATACCAGGATCTAGCTTTCTATTTAGATATAATTTCTAAATTCACTTGTGTCTAAATAACCATTTAATGGGTCTAAGACAAGATGGTTCCTGGAAGTCCCAAATCTATACATCCATATTCCTTGGGATGCTAAAAACTTTGATATGCATAACAAAGCAATTTATTTAGAGTAAGCTACTAGACTACTTTAGATCTCAAAAACCTACTTAGTGTGACAGAATGTTATGGTAATGGCCCCTAATGATTCACCCTCCCTGAGTCTTTGCCCTCATGGACTCCCCTCTATGTGAAGCACAATTAGCTTACTGTGAACAGAAAAGAGGACAAATCATCCCAACTAAGGCCAACCAGCTTGCCAACACCAGGGATGTGTGTCAAGTCACCTGTATTCATTTTCTATGACTACAATAAATGACCACAAACTTAGTAGCTTAACATATAGATACACTATCTTCTAGTTCTGTGATAGGAAGAACACTACAGGTCTCATGGGGCTAGAATTCAAGGTGCTGTTAGGATTGTGTTCTTTCCTAGAGTCTGTTTCCTTGCTCATTTGAGCTGCTGACAGAATTCCATTTCTAATGTAGGACTGAGATCTTTGTTTCCTGTCTAAGGCCATTCCCATCACTTTTTCTTTCTTTTTTTTTTTTTTTTTAAAGATTTATCTATTTGTACATACAGAACTGGGGTACAGGCCAGAGGCTCAGGGGTGGTGAGAGGCTTCACCAGAGACAGAGTGGGGAGCAGAACAGGCAGACCGACGAAGTACACTGCTGAGGGGAGCAGCGGGCGGGCCAGGAGAGGTCCACCAAGCCATGTGATCACCTCTGGGGCAGGTGGGAATCGAACTCATGCGGAAGTGGCTTTAGCCTCTCAGTGCTGTGCTTTAACCCGCTGCGCCACCAGGGAGGGCCCTCTCTTCCACTTTTAAGGGCTTGTATTATTGTACAGAATCCACCCAGATAATTCAGGATAATCTTCACATCTCAAAATCTGTATAACCTTAATCATACCTGCAAAGTTCCTTCTGCCACATAAAGTTACATGTTTAGAGGCTCCAGAGATTTGGGTATGGAGATGTCTGCAAGCCAGTATTTTGACTACCATACCAACCAAGACCATCCAAACCAGCCAAAGCCCCAGCTAACTACAGAGAGCAGCAAAACTGGCCCAGAATAGGCAAACTAACCTGCAGATTTGTGAAAAACAGTAAATACTGCTATATGTTAATAAATTTGGGGATGGTTTATGAGGCAGAAAAAGCTACGTAATACACTGACTCTAATACTAATACTCCCAAGGGATCTATGCAACACTCAGCCTAATGACATGGATCTTTTCCTCTCGCTGCCCTAGTACAATGGGCAAGATTAAGAAATCACTGAGTTTTCTTATCTCTCAATCATAAAATAAGGGCTTCCCTGGTAGCTCAGGGGTTAAGTCTCAGCACTATGAAGTTATTGACAATCATTGCAGCAGGAGTTCTATCCCCAGCCAGGGAGCTGACCCACATGGAGCAGCAAACCTCTCCTGTCTTGCCTGCTGCTCCCCTCAGCAGTATATTTCAGTAGATCTGCCTGTTCTGCTCTCCGTCTTTGGTGAATCCTCTCACCATCCCCAACAGATACCTCTGGCTGACACCCCAAATCTTGTATGTATAAATAAATCATTAAGAATAAATAAATCATAAAACAAAATAACAAAATTTATTTCTTATTCCAGTTCATATCTAAATATTACTATTGAAATTTAACCAAAGCCAGCCTCATTTATCTTAGTAAAACTGTTACAATGGTAGCCCAGAGTGGAATGGGCTGCCTGTCTGTGGAGCCTCACCCCACGAGCTCACAATTCAGTTATACTGCAGGTACACACAAAAGGGTAAATAACAGGTTTATTTACAAAAAGGGAAAGGAACTGGAAACAACCCAGGAAAAGAAAGCGGGATACAAAGTAACTGGAATACCTTACAGCTAGGCTGACTGAATACACCAGAGTCACACAGGTCAGGAGAGCCGCTTCCCCAGCAAGAGAGAGGGAGATGCAATCTGCAATCATTCCCTGTTTACCCCCCAATGTCCCAGAATTCCTGCTAGCTCCACCCTTGGGTCCTTGCAGTTCTCTCCCGGTACTGCTGGGAGTTGTAGTTTCCAATCACTGGGGTAGGGGGTAGGTTCCAGAAAGCTGGAGTAGGGGGTGGAGTCCATAAGACTCTGCAGAGTTCCTTTAGGACATCCTTTCCCAGTAACAGAACCACAACGGGGCTTTTTGAGCCACCACTAAGTTATACAGAAATGCTAGGGTTTGGGGCCCTCCCTAGTGGTGTTAACAGATTAAAGCATAGCACTTAGAAGCTGGCTGCAGCTGCTTTAGCACGAGTTTGATCCCTGGCCAGGGAGGTGCCCCACATGGTGTAGCAGACCTCTCCTGCTTTACCCGCTGCTGCCCTCAGTAGTGTACTTCGTTGATCTGCCTGTTCTGCTCTGGTGAATCCTCTGTCTCTGGTGAATCCTCTCACTGCCCCTGCACCTCTGGGTTGTACCCCAGTTCTGTATGCATGAATAAGTAAATCTTAAAGAAAAAAGAAAAGAAATGCTAGAAATCAAAGGTAAAGATTTGAAAGAAGAGCCACCTTTTGATAATGCAAAAGCTGTTGATGGAAGAAGGAAATTTCACTGCCTCCAGCCATCTGGCAATTTTGGGGCCAGACTCTAAGCAGGGGTCTCTAAACCTTCATTAGCCAGAAACATTTTCTCAAATGGGTTCTCCTTCAAATATGCTGATACTTAAAAGCCTGGAAAACTTCAGCAGAAGGAAAATGCCAATAACAAGTTAATGTCCTCTTGGCTCTTTTGGCTGACTTCCCTGTGCCTGGGTCTTACCTATTAATTGAATGCTATTCGGATTCCATCTCAAAAACAAATGAGGATGGAGACCAGAGGCCTGCCTTCCCCAGACTGATAAGAGCAGCACAGTGCAATTATACCCAAACAGCTTTGTTTTGGAATGTAATCACCGCCCCAGCCTTCTTCCCAATGGGATGGCAACAGTGTAATTACCTCTTCAGGATTCATTGTTTGGGAATGTAATTCTTCTACAGGGCCCTCTTTCCAGGGGAAAGAAGCTGCAACAAGAATATAACAATTCATAGCCCCCTCCCCAGCAGCGGATCTTGTGAGCTGAATTATTTTTGTTCTCTTAAAGTAAAGCCAGAGTTTACATTTCAGCTGGTTTTTCCACCAAGGACTCACCAATAACCATGATGATTCTGCTAAAAGCCCCAATTTAAAGCTAGACTACTTGAGTTTAATTCCCAGCTAGTATTTAATTCATTTAAATATTTATTTATTTATGCATACAGAACTAGAGCACAGGCCAGAGGTACAGAGGCCACAGGATTCATCAGAGACAGAGTGGGGAGCAGAACAGGCAGACAGACTGAAGTACACTGCTGAGGGGAGTAGTGGATGAGACAGGATAGGTCTGCCACACCATGAGGGTCACCTCCCTGTCAGGGAACTGAACTTGTGCTGAAGTGGCTGCAGCTAGCTTTATAGTGCTGCAATTTAACCAGCTGCACCATCAGGGAGGGCCCTTAATTCATTCAAGTACTAGCAGCAGTCTTGGGTAAATTATTTCATCTCTTTATAGTTTCCTTATCTGTAAAAATGAGTAATAACAGGACATCACTGGAATATTGTGAAGGTAAAGTGAATTAATATATGAGAAGTGTTTAAATCAGTACTGGGCATATAGGAAGTATTCTCAGGGTTTTTAGCACATTTGAAACACCATCTATAGCCACTACATTATTCAAATGTGATCTAACATGAGCTCATAGCCAAGTCTAAGCTTGAATGACTATGCTCTCCACGCCCTCCACAGCCTCTTTTGCCAGTGAGGGGCAATGTATTGGATCATTTTTAATGCTTTTAAAGAACTATCAGTCCCAGAGCTATTTGCCTGGGTGAAAGTCCATTCTAACAGGCAGGAGTGACTCTGTATTTCCAGGCCATTCCTTTCATTTATGTAACCAGTTCAAGGAAAACTACAATAAAGAGAATTGTGAAATCTTGCTGCTGTGAAAACCAGTATTACAACATGCAGCCATTGGCAATATGGCAGATTCTAGAGAAAAATCACCAGATTTATTTATGAAAATAAACATTTTCTCCACAGTCTATAGTACACCCACCTCCCTGAGTAAGGATCCTGTGCACATGGTAACTCTGACCTCACCCAGGGGTCCAGCTTTCCCTCTGTTACTTTGTAGCTCAAACAGTTAAACACTTTGCTTAGGGAGGAATGTTTTTGGCTTGTGCTTTGCCCATCATGAGTCACAAGAATAAAAATCATGTGTCTGTTTGCCAGACAGTCCCTAAATATACAATCCCAAAGCTCAAGACAGCAGGAGGGAAGATGGGCCCCTACAGCACTGAGCTGGGCTTAGGACTCATCTTCGCAGGCCTTTAATGTGAGAAACTGGGCAGAAAGTTTATCTGATTCTAGGGTGACACTCAAAACTTGGCCAAAAGAACCACCACCAGGGAGTCTCAACATTCCAAAAAATCCCTGGTAACATACTTCAGGTGCTCTTTCCACATCATGGTTTATACCAAGATATCCATGCTTACTCCTGGCTTCCAAATAGGTGGCAGGACCTGGAAGAGCTGGCCTCACAGATCAGCAGGTATTAAAGAAATGAAGTTAACACCCACACTTTGATTCTACTTTGAAAGAGAGAGGTGCTGCCTGCCAGTTCCTATGGCATTTCCAGCCAATTTGCAATAAATGAGGTTTGAGGGCATGAAAAGGGAAAGAGAAAGAAAAGCTAAGTAAGTTCAGAGTTTTGAAGAGGAAGAAAGCTAGCTTGTATTATTAGCTTTCAGCATTTATGTTGATGATTTCGGTAGATGCAATAGGTAGGACAATAAAAAGATGTGATTCCACATCTTTCTAGGAGTTGTAGGAGATCACTAATGTTAGAGACTATATGGCTCTTGCCTCCACTGGAAAATACAGGTTTTGACCTCAGATTTAACATCTTCTTTCCTTATATCTCTTCTGCAGATTTCTTTATCTTTATCTCCTTATACAAGGGGTTGCAAAATACCTTACAAAGCACACATCAATTCTAACTTTAGAAGAGGGAATTACAGGAGTTCTGGCATTAGCGTGGATCATTAAAGATCAGAAGGCATCTTTAGCTGGTGTCTATAAAATGAGTGGTATTTCTTTTTAAGATTTATTTATTTATGCATACAGAATTGGGGTACAGGTCAGAGATGCAGGGGTGGTGGTGGTGAGAGATAATTCATCAGAGACAGAATGGGGAACAGAACAGGCAGATCGATGAAGTACACTGCTGAGGGGAGCAGCGGACAGGTCAGGAGAGGTCTGCCGCACCATGTGATCACTTCCCTGGCTGGGGATCCAACTCCTGCTGCAGTGGCTGCTGTAGCTTCATAGTGCTGTGCTTTAACCCACTGCACCACTAGGGAGGGCCATGAGTGGTATTTCTAAGTCATGCATACCACAGGACTTAAACTTTGAGATCACTCCAAGTCTGAAATAGTCCAGTGTACAGAGAAGTTAAATAGTGACATCTCAATCCAGAGATGTTGATGCTGACATTTCTGTTTCAGGAAGAGGAAACATATTGGGCAAGAAGTTGGAAGAGAAAGTATAGGTTAATTTCCCCTGGAACTGAACCTCACAACAGAGCTGAAAAGGACCAGCTTATCTGGGCACAAAAACTTAGTAGACCTTATTCTCTGCTATAAAAAAAATGCCACGTAGGGAGCCTCTCTGTTGGCACAAAGTGTTATTAGCACTATGAAGCTGTCAGCAGCCAATGCAGCATGAGTTCAATCCCCAGCCATGGAGCTGACCCACATGGCACAGCAGATCTCTCCTAGCTTGCCCACTGCTCCCCTCAGCAAATATTTTAGTCAATCTGCCTCTGGTGAATCCTTTCATGTCCCCTTTCCCATGCACCTCTGGCCTATACCCCATGCACCTCTGGCTCCTATATGCATAAATAAATCTTTTTTTAAAATGCCACTTAGTTCTGAGTGTTCACAGTCAGCTTTCTGTTTATATTTCTCCTTCAGCACAATACCTGGTCCTACAGCTGCTTTTAAACATGCCAGGTTTACTCAGAAGATGGTAAACTTATAGAAGCAGAGATCATGTCATGTTTCATCTGGATACTGTCCTAGACCTAATATTGCACCATGCAAACAATAGGAGCTCAATAAATGTTTATACCAGCTAAGCACTCTGTAGGTAATTACAAATTCATCTATTTGTCCCCATTACTAACAGCTTCAGGTCAAAAGCATTACACAGCATGGGCTTTACCAGTACCAGTACATCTTGGGTTCTAGGTGTGTATACCCTTTAATATATCACCAAGTCATCTCATTCCATGCCTCTGCTTCTGTTCCTAGATAAATGAATTAATCTAGAATTTTAAAAGTATACCAGGATCAACTAGGAGACTCTTTACAATACAGATTCCTTGGTCCCACAACTAGTTTTTCTAATTCAGTGGGTGTGGGGTATGGGCCAAGAATTTGCATTTATAACAAGCTCCCAAGTGATGTTATTGCTAGTGTTTCAGGAACTACACTTTGAGGATCACATGTTGCCATGGTTACATAGGAGCAATCACGTGGTCTGCTGAGTAGATGCTTATTTCATCACCACAGGTCCTGATGGAGGACAGAATGGGGTTTTCGTAGGTAAGCTATGTGGTCTACTGGCTTGGGTGACAGGCCTACAATGGTGGACACACTAGAATGTCCAATCATCAACACAAGAACCCTCAGGACAAGCTCCCATTCTTTAACGCACTGACTATAGCAAAGGGGAGAAAGTCATTCTTGGGATCCAAGAAGAGCACCTTTGGAAAAGCAGGCAAAAGAACAGTGAAAGAACAACAAGGTTACAAACAACGAGACTAGCAAAGCATAGATACAGCATAGCCCTTAAATTCATAAATCAAAATAATGATAATAGTTAAAAATCTATCACTTACTCCCCCCACCCCAAATTACTATTCTGAGTATGTCACATATGTTAAACTCATTTAATTCTCAAAATAATCCTCTGAGCTAGGTGCTAATTATTATGTTTGTTTTACAGATGAGGAAACTGAGGCTTCCCAGAAGGGAAAATAAATTATCCAGGATTACACTCCTAGGAAATAGCAGAGTAAATATTTGAACCTAAACAGTCTGACTCCAGCATCCCAATCCCAGACATTCTGCAATACTGCCTCTCAACTAGTTGTCTTCCCAAGTTCCAGTCACTCATGCTCACAGACTCAAAAGATTAATGAGGACACATTCAGAATTTCTTCAGGCTGTCCCAGAAGCCACAAATCGTTGGTCCAAAAAGCCCTGGTCTGAGCTGCACTCTACTTAGCTAATCTATTAGGATTGGCAGTTAAAGTGCCAGGAGAGTCATTACATTTTTAGTTGCAGGTTCAAAACAAAACATAGAAAATCAGGCCCACTCCCTGGCTAGACTGAATATTCCCTAAGGGCAGAACCATAATTATTTTATAAAACCCAAGTGCCCTGGAAAATGCTAAGCATTTAGAATGTACGACACACATTTCCAAGTGACAGTATAGAAAGGGCATTGGGGTAAACTGTCTGAGGGGAAAGATCAAGGGGAAATTTCCCTGGGGGAAGAGATAGAGACAGGGAACACAAAAATTCAGAGACATAGAATAAAAAAGAACCGAACAGTTCATGTACAAAAGGCCCAATGTTCTCCTCCAAAGAAGCTGAAGAAGCACAGGCAACTGAGCTTAGAAACTGGGACCTGCGTTCTCAGTAAGCACGTATCTGTCTCACTAATGGCATGAAGCGGACTGGGATAGGAAGGGCACTGAATGAGTAAAAGTCCTGGGAGTGTGAGGCCTTTGGGGAGGCTGGGTTCTCTGGGAGGGAAGGGTTTTCTGGCTACATTTACGTCTCTGTTTCCCAGGCAACCAAGCCAGTTCCTTATCGCCTTCGCTTTTATCACTGGAGCAGAATGAAAGGTAATTGGGTTAATTATTAAAGCAGCACTAGCTAGTACCACCACCACTAATTGTCCATTTATCTGAGGTTTATAAACAGCCATCTTAATTGGTGTTGGGTTGGAATGTGCCACTCATCCTGTTTGCCTGGCTACTGGTACCAGAGAGGTATAGAACATGGAGATAAAGTGTCGAGCCAAGGAGATAAAGAGTTCAACACTGAATTATTATTTGTTTCTGTTCATACATACTTAAGTATGCCATGTCGGTTCTCAACTGTATTCCCTATTGTTCATCTTTTCCAGATTTGCTAATGCAAGTGAAGCTCTGCCAAGCAATTTGTTATATTAGAGAGCTATGATAGCAGGTTGAGAAATCACACCAATTTCTGAAAGCCAGCAAGCCCAAGTCCCCTACTGCCCACTCTAGTTTGCTAAACTGCCCTAGAGAAGCCTATGCAAGTAATTCCCTAAGGTACCAAACAAGAGGGGACCAGCTAAGACAGAGGACTAGTGTTTTTACAAGAGATGAGACTTTCTATTTCTTTTTGCTCACTGATTGTGCACATATTTATGGGTAATATACTCACTTTACTGTACTCACGTTTATTGTGTATAATAGTTTTTAAAGTTTTTCTACATATGTTATCATCTTTAGGGCTCTCCTATGTATGTTATTTTTTTAGGGCTTTTAAATATATTTTTTCATTTACAAAGAGTGTTAGTTTTACTTCTTTCCTAATCTGGATTCCTTTTACTTCTTGCTGGCTAATTGCTCTGCTAAGACCTTGAATACTAAATTAAATCAAAGGGGTAAGAGCATGAAACATCTTATTCCTGATCTTAAAGAAACAGCCTTCTGTTTTTCACCATTAAGTATATTATTAGCTGTGATATTATTAGTAATGGCCTCATTGTGTTGAGGTGTGTCCCTTCTATGCTCATTTTATTCACTTTCATCATAAGTGGGTACTGAGTTTTGTCTAATGTTTTCTCTACATCTATTAATTTGATCATATAATTTTTTGTCCTTCCTTTGTTGATGTGGCATATTACTTTAATTGATTAGTGCATATTAAGCCATTCTCACATTCCTAAAATAAATTCTACTTGGTCATGGTATATGCTTTTCCCCCTGTACTGTTGAATTTGGTTTGCTAGTATTTTGATGAGAATTTTTAAATCAATTTTCATCAGCGATACTGGTCTATACTTTACTTTTTTTGTGGTGTCTTTTTCCAGCTTTGGTATCATGGTTATGTTGGCTTGATAAAATATATTCTCCTTTATTCAGGTTATTTAAAAGTTTGAGGAAAAAATAGGTGTAAGTTCATCTTTAAAGGCTTAGTAGAATTTGGGCCCTCCCTGGTGGTGCAACGGGTTAAAGCACAGCACTATGACACTAGACACAGCCACCTCACAAGTTTGAGCCCCAGCCAGGGCGGTGTTCCTTCATGGCGCAGCAGACCTCTGCTGACCTGCAAGCTACAGCGTACTTCGTTGATCTGCCTGTTCTGTCCCCCAATCTGTCTCTGGTGAATCCTCTCACTATCCCTGTACCTCTGGCCTGTTCTGTATGTATAAATAAATAAATCTTAAAAAAAGAAAAAGGCATAATGGACTAGGCGAGAAAATAACAAAAATAATGAACAACCATATACCAGAGACATTCTGTGGGGGCGGAGTGGGGAATGGATCAAAAAAGGGGGGGGGAGGGGAGGGAGGGAAATGCACGGGACTATGGTGGTGGCACAGGGGTGATTTGGTGATGGGAAACCCGCGGGGATTACAATCGAGATGGAAAAAAAAATGTGCAAAATGATGTAAAAATAAACTTTGTAATAAAAAAAAAGAGTAAAATAAATAAAAAAGAAAAAGAAAAAGGCTTAGTAGAATTTAATAAGATCATCCAGTGCTGGACTTTTGCTTTTTGAGGAAGATTTCTGACTACTGTTTCAATTTTTTTTTTAAAGATTTATTTATTTCTGCATACAGAACTGGGGTACAGGCCAGAGGCTCAGGGGCGGTGAGAGGCTTCACCAGAGACAGAGCAGAACAGGCAGATTGACGAAGTACACTGCTGAGGGGAGCAGTGGGAGGGTCAAGAGAGGTCTGCCACACCATGTGGTCACCTCCCGGGCAGGCGGGTATTGAACTCATGCGGAAGTGGCTTTAGCTTCTTAGTGCTGTGCTTTAACCCGCTATGCCACCAGGGAGGGCCTCAATTTTTTATTTATTTATTTTTTTATGCATACAAGCTGGGGTGTAGGTCAGAGATGTGTGTGTGTGGCGGGGGGGCTGTTTGAGAAGATTCTTTAGAGAGAGAATAAGAAGCAAAACAACCTGACTGACTGAAATATACTGCTGAGGGAAGCGGCAGGAGAGACAGGAGAGGTCTGTGGCACTGTGTGGATTAGCTCCCTGGCTGGATATTGAACTCACACTGCAGTAGCAGCCCATAGTGCTGAGATTTAACCCTTTCGTCACCAGGGAGACCCTGTTTCAATTTCTATGTTTGTGTTCATTCTATTTAAGCTTTTAGTTTCTTCCTGTTCCATTTTGGTAGACTGTATTGTCCTAAAATTTTATCTATTTCTTCTAGATTATCAATTTATTGGCAATTTACTGGCAACTATAATTTATGGTCATATTAGTTTTATGGCTTTTTATATTTGTTGTGATTCTGCTGTAACTTTTCCTCTTTCATTTTGGATTCTATTTATTATCATTTTCTCCATTTCCTTGTGAGCTGAAATAAGATTTGTTGAGTTTGTTTAAAAAGACTGAAATTCATATGGAATCAGTTAAAGCCATCTTGAGATAAAAGAAAAACTGAGGTATCATGTTATCTGAATGCAAACTAAATAGTATGGTAATGGAATAAAAATAGACATAACAGATCAATGGAATAGGATCCAGAAGCCAGAAGTAAACACATTTACTGATACAAACTATGACAAAGGAGTCACAACCACACAACTGAGAAAGGGAATTCTCTTCAACAAAAGGTGTTGGGGAAACTGGATGCCCATATTGCATGCAAAAGAATGAAACCAGGATCACTTTTTAACTTTCTGCAGAAAAATAAATTCAAAATGGATTAAAAACTTAGATGTAAGATCCACAATCATAAAGTGGGTAGAAGAAAACATAGGTAATATATCCAGGATAGTAACATTAGAGATGACTCTGGGGACTTAACCCCAGGAGCAAGGGAGATAAACTCAAAAATAAATGGGGCTACATCAAATTAAAAAACTTGTGCAAACAAAGTGAAAGAAAACATTAGCAGAAAGGAAAGACAGCCTATTTAAATGGAAGAAGGTACCTGTACTTCACACATCCAGTAAGGGGTTAATGTCCAAGGTATATAAAGAACTCATGCAGGGCCCTCCCTGGTGGTACAAGGGGTCAAATTAAGTCTTAACACTGCTGAAGCTAGGGATAACTACTGCAGCACAAATTCAATCCCCCTCCTGGGAGCTGACCCACATGGCGAGGAGGACCTCTCATCTCCCCTGTTCTCCCCTCAGCAGCAGTGTATTTCAGCCAATCTGCCTGTTCTGCTCCCCACTCTGTTTCTGGTGAATGTACTCAAGCCCCACACTGTGGGCTGTACCCCAGTTCTTATATGCATAAGTAAATCTTAAACAAAAAAAAAGCTCATGCAACTCAGTAACAAAACCAAATAAAAAAATGGTCAGAAGATCTCAGTAGACACTTGTCCAAAGATGGCATACACACAGCCAGAGGCACATAAAAAAAGGGTCCTCATCACTCATTATTAGGGAAGTGCAAATCAAAACCACAATGAGATATCATCTCATATCTGCGAGAATGACTCACAGCAAACAGACTAGTAACAGCAAGTATTGGGGAGTGCTGGGAAGGAACTGTTGTATACTCCATTTTGGAAAACATATGGCGCTATCTCAAAAAAATGAAAAATAGGTCTACTAAATGATCTAGCAATCCCACTTCTGGGTATCTATCTTAAGAATAGGAAATCATTAACTCAAAGAGTTATATGCACAACAATGTTTACTGCAACATTATTTACAATATTTACATAGGGAAATAACCTAAGTGTTCACTGACAAATGGTTGGAATACTATTCAGTTATTTAAAAAGATGAAGTTTGCCAATTATAGAAAAATTGAAGGAACCTAAGGAGATCATGCAAAATGAAGTAGTTCCTAAAGACAAATGCTGGATGATTTTACAATATGAGCAATTTAAGGAAACAAACCCGAAGAACAAACAAAAACACAATAGAAATATATCTGCGGATTTTGATCACAGAACTAAGGTTACTAGAGAGGAAGAAGGTAGAGGGTAGAGGCAAGGGGGTTAGGGATCTAATTCTATTGTTATTTTAAAATCAATCAGTAATTAGCCATCTTAAAAAAGAAGTAGGAAAGGCTGGGTCATGAGGTTGAAATCAAATAGACACATGACAATAAAAAAGAGTTGGGGGAGTAGCAAAAACCACCCAAAATAAAATTAGCAAGAAGAAAAGTAAATTCTTGCAAAAGGGGTAGTTCTATATTACCAACAAAAGGTAACAAACAGAAGAGTGGCTAGGACATGATATAATAAAAAGCAATAGTTACAACACTTTGTTGTTGGGTTTATAATATATATGACAATAATAGTACAGGGATGGGGAAGGGAGTAGAGCTATAGTGGGACAAAGTTCTTGGGTGTATTACTATAGCTGAATTAAGTCTGTATAAGTAGGAAGTAGATGCTACTAAAATACAGTTTAAAAATCAAAAAAGGAATTAAACTGAGACATTAGAAGATATCCACTTAAAACAAAAACTGAACTAAGGAGAAAAGAGAACAAAACAGACATCAGAAACAGAAAATAAACAGCAAAATGGCAGACAAAAATCCAACTATATCAACAACATTAAATGTGAATGAACTTAGTAATACAATCAGAAGACAAGAGATTGTCAGGCTGGAGTAAGAACCTAGATCCAACTGTCTGTTGTCTATAAAAGATAAAATTCAGATTCAAAGATATAAATAGGTTGAATGTAGATGGAAAAGACATAGCATATAACCAACAATAAAAGAGCTGGAGTGACTATACTAACATTTAAAAAACTAATTAAAGGACAGTATTACTAGAGACAAAGGGATGTTGCATAATGACATAGAATTAATACATCAGGGAGTTGTATCAATTATAAAAAATACATGTATCTAGCAACATGTTTCCAAAAAATATGGAGCAAAAAAGTTGACAAAACTAAGGGAGAAATACACAACTCAGAACTAAGCAATAATAGTTAGAAATTTCAATACTCACTTTTTTTTTTTTAAAGATTTATTTATTTGTGCATACAGAACTGGGCTACAGGCCAGAGGCTCAGGGGTGGTGAGAGGCTTCACCAGAGACAGAGTGGGGAGAAGAACAGGCAGATCTACGAAGTGCACTGCTGAGGGGAGCAGCGGGCGGGTCAGGAGAGGTCTGCCACACCATGTGGTCACCCCCGGGGCAGGCGGGAATCGAACTCATGTGGCTTTAGATTCTCAGTGCTGTGCTTTAACCTGCTGCGCCACCAGGGAGGGCCCTCAATACTCACTTTTAATAATAGGTAGAACTAGAAAGAAAATCTGCAGTAATATATAAAATGTGTAGAACACTAACAAACAAGTAGATATCCCTGGCATCTACAGCACACTCCATGCAACAATAAAGAATGCACATTCTTCTCAAGCGCAGTACTTGCTGTTCTCCAGGACAGATGATATGCTAAAGCATAAAACAAATTTCAATACATTTAAAATCACTGAAATCATACAAACTATATTCTTAGACCACAACAACAGAAAGAAATCTAGGAAATTCACAAATATGTGAAAATTGAAGAACACCCTTTAAAAACAACCAATGAGTCAAAGAAAAAAATCTTAACACAAATTTAGATAATTGGGCACACAGCCATCACTACCCCAGGATACTCAACCAGACCCCATGACCTGTGGCTAGGAGCAAGAAAATCATGACACTTCCCATAGATTTTAATCAAAATAGTAAATTAAGTATATCAGGCCTACATCTGCTGGGAACAGATGCTCATTAGGACGAAAGTCAAAAAGATTAGGCAGGACAGATAACTAATATCCTACATTACCCAGGTCCTATCCCTCACAAGTTTTCTTGTTCTTCCAATAATTACCAGGAGGATATCAAATGCCATGCAAAGGGCTTCTCATTTCACTTTTATGAGATCTCAAACATGCCAATAAATATAATAAGCTTAAGAATCTTTTGGCAGATACTCCCTACTTGAACTTAAGCAAAACATGACACAGACAGCAGAATAGCTATTGTGAGTCAAGGAGACAAACCTGTTTAAAGTTAACACTGGGCAACTGTTAACTTCTCGAACCTCAACTTTCTTCTCTGCTGAATGGAAATATACCAACTACCTTTAAAGGGATGCCACATGATTAAAGGAGAGAATGTATGGGAAAGCAATGAAGCAGTGGCTGGCTCATAGTGGGCTGTCATAAACTTTATTTCCTTTTTTTTTAATCATCAGTGCTGTTACTGCACAGCTGTCTGCTAGAGAATCGGCAGGGGGAGCTCCCCAGACTTTTGTGTTTCCCCCAAAATATACCTGATAGAGCTGCAGCTTTAAATGTTATTTATACTCCTGTAAGTATAGGTTCAGAATTTGTGTTACTGAAGAGGCCACAGCATGGGTAAATGGAGGCCACCAGGAAACTTCAGACTTGTGGGCAAGGCACCAAGATAATGAGGAAGAGATGAAGATTAACAGACTATCAAAACACTTCTCTGTAGTAGCTTCTGTTTCCTATTATCCCTCTCAGGCTCTTATGGGAGGAAGTAGGCAGGCTGGAGCTCAATTTTCTACAAATCCATTTTTGTTGATGATTCTGAAGGACTCTGGCTAGGATCCACTGGAGACTTATGTCACCATAGTGCTAGTGATGCCTCCTACTATTGCAGGTGTATCTATGCTTTGTCCCTCCAGGACTGCCAAGTTTCCAAGCAAAAGCCATTTACTATACAAAGGCTCCTGCGTTATGTTTGGAGCTAGAATCAATCAGTGAAATCAAGGTATGGCCAAGTATACAGACCCCGAGCTACAGAAAGGTAGGGACCACATCCATCTTACTCACTTTGGTAGCCGAGAACATGCCTGGCACATCCATAGCTCTGTACCAAGTATCTGTTGAATGTAATTGTTCTGAGACCATTACAATCTCATTCCAATCATATCCGAGAAAGTGCCCATCTAGGAAGTTGGGAGTACTTACTGTTAAAAGACCAATTTGTCTTATTGCAGCAGCTCTATACATGATCACAAGTAAGTTCAACAGGGCAGAAGGTTTGGGGGAAGAGCTATTCTATGGTTAAGTTTTTTGTTTTTGTTTGTTTTTCAGTAAGTACCCCTGGGTCCCAAAGAGCTATCTAGAAGCCATTTAAAATAGAGGAACTAAAGCAAATAAGCAAAACTATGAAGATCAACCATGTTCTCAGGGCATTCTTCTCTCCTCCTAGACTAAGGTCCTAGTAGAAGAATATTATTTGGATACTTTGTCTTTTAAAATAATGAGGGGGAGGAGTGTTTGGCAGACCAGGTAACTCTGGAGTCTCACTGCTTGATTAGTCTGACTCCTCTACATCCAGCTCCATTACTCTGGGCTAATTAATCTTTAAGGCTTCAGTGTCTACCACAGGTAATTAAATAGTAACAATCTCAAAGGATTACTGTCAGAAACAAATGAAATGTGATTGGGAAAAGCACTGGAAACTCTCCCTAGTAAATATAAGTGCTCAATAAACATTCAACTTTTGGGGAAGTAGCTGTTATTACTGAAATTTCCCCAAGAAAGAAAAAAATGTAAGTGTCAAGGGCATTTGGAGGGACATCCAAGTATCTACAAATAATGAGATTTTTTTTAAAGAAAAGTGCCAACAAGCACTCTGTAATTGTATCTTGAGGAAACTGGCAGAACTTTCTCACAGACTGCCTATCTGTAAACAACTGCCTGCTAGAAAACAACTCCTACATTCAAAGGTATCCCAAAGTATAGTCAGACTGAATTAGACCTCTGGGCATAAAGGACAGAGTAGGAAATGGAGATAAGAGTTATTAGATCAAAAGAGGAAAAAACAGCATACAGCTGCTCCAAAAATTTGAACACCAAGGAAACATTTCCCAGCAGCAGAGGAGCAGGAGGTGCTGTGTGGGGTGGTAGAGGCAGATGTCTGGAACAAAGAAGGGTGGAGAAGAGCTCTGTATACTGCCTGGCAGCAAGTGATTATCTGCCAGTAAGGAACAGCCAAGCCAAGCCACACAGAAGCACCAAACAAGGAGAGAGGCACAGAGCTATGGGTCTGTTTACCAACTGGGGCCAAGGCTGTTATCAGAAAACCAAGTAGGTCTGCTCCCCAGTCAAGCCGAGGCCTACAAAATTACAGTGTCTAGTAAAGAAACTCCTGAGGCTTCTGGGATTTCGTGGTCTTGATGCTGCTTTGAGATAATGCTGCTTGGGGAAGGCCAGTTTCCATGGCCTGCCAGCTGTCACAGCAGTTGGCTTAGAAATCACATTCTCCCACCATGATAGTGTTACTGCCTCACACAGATCCTTTCCTACTTTTCATCACCACGTGGTCCAGGTTTTTCAAAAACTTTAATAAAAGATGCTCATTAAAGATATACATACATGGCTTGATTTTTATACTTTTTATCCCTTCATATATGCAAATTGACAAGTTGCAAGTGAAAGTGGGGTGTGGGCAGTGGGGGAAGAGAGTGTGTGACAGGGAAACAACCTGAGTCAGAAAAAAATTCTGCTCTGTCTCCTTTTATAGATGTTGCCTAGCTAGCTGACCACTATAAAACTGCTTCAGCTGGGCTTGCCAAGCCCATTTCTGTTCCATGGAAATGAGTCAGCTCCATGGTTCTTGTCCCTGGCTCCTTCCTCAAGGGTTCTACAGTGCTTGGAAACTCCAAGTGTTGAGAGTAGCAGAGGTTGGTGAGGTATGCATTAAGCATCTAATTAAATCACAGGAGCTGGTCCGTGAGTGTCTCACCAACTAATATATGAGCAAGATTCCTTCATGATTACATTACAATAACTGGACTCTAACTGCTGGATTAAGAAACAAATGATTTAAATAATAATAAAAAAGTTTTAAAGATGTATTTATAAAGTGGGAATGGGGAAGAAATCCGTTTCAAAACAGAGTTTTCAGCCAGATGCCAAGATACCATCCCATGAACACAGGCCAAGGAAAGAAAAGTTCCTTGCCCTTTTAAAATATCAGAATCCAAAAAATATTTCCTTACCTGCAAGGACCCTGTTAACAGAAGAGTGAGTAGCCAAGCCAGGCTGTCCACGTTCATGAAAAATCCCAGCATAAGGCAAGTACTCAGGCAGCAAGAAACGTCTGCAAGAAGGAATCATGTGTGAAAAGTGACTACAGGCCACTGTGAAACAAAGGAGAGAAACTATCTGCCTTCCCACAACAATCAAGGTTACGGGACATTCTAAGCCTAGCAATCTACGAGGCCTAGAATAAGAGTATTCCTAGGAATTGTCCTTTCACAGGTTTGTGCCTCCTTCCTGATTTTACTTCTAAAGTTTTCCAGAGCTTGAATTTTGAATGGAATACATCCAATGCCACTCCTGCATCTCTTTTTATTGTGATCTATCTTTTCCTGTCAAGTCTTTAGATGGCAGGGCTGGACTGTAGGCTCCTTAGGAAGTGATTCCAGATATGGACGATCCAAAGAACAGAAAGTAGAATTAAAAACAAAATCCTAGGCTCCATAAAGGTGCCCTCTTAAACAAGTCTCATAAACACTGCCTACCCAGTTCTTACCTTGGGACAAAGCGTCCGAGTGAAGGTGCAGACATTCGGGCATTGCGTGGAGCTCGGTGCCTGGATCTGTCACCATTGTCTCTAAAGAAAACAACAAGACTACATGTAAGAGTCATTGATTGAAGCAGAATCAGCCAGCAGCCCAAACTAATTTCCTACACTTAGGAAAAGACCCCGCAAAAACTAGTCATTAGGTTGCTTGCCAATCTGAGAGTATTAATGTACTGCATTAGTGGAGTACCCCAACTGAAAGATGTATGAGCACATATTAACAGTTCAATAAGGAGGAAGGTTTTTGTTGCATTAATGTGAGCATGGAACCCTATAGCATCTGAAATTGAAGCCAACTTTAGATCTTTTAATGGACCTGAAATGGAAATATATATAAATAATTTCTTCTAGACTGAAAGGTTCAGAGAAACTTTGGTATTAAAGGACCTTAAAGGAAGAAGAATTCCTCCACTAATGGTCATCTTTAAATGAATATAAGTAGGTCTGTAGTACAGAAAAATCATTGATTAATGAAAAAAAAAACACAAGTAAAACACTAGGCAATTTTTCCTTTTTAGAGACTGAAAAACTGACAAACATGAAGAACAATAGAACATATAACCCTTAACTAGGTCATTTGAGCAAAAAGAAAAGCCTAGGTGTCTTCTTTATGCATTGTTTAAACAGTAACCACCATTTAACTAAATATCTAGTATATTCCAATCAAAAGTTACTGATATACTAACATGCTAACTACCTAATGAGGTATTAACAGCTACATTTTACAAATAAGGAACTAAGGACCAAAGAGGGAAATGCCTAAAGTCACACAACTAATAAGTAGTTAAAGCAGGATTCAAGGAAGAATAACTGATGCCAAAGTCCTTGCTCTTTCCACTATACTTCCCTGCTTCCTACCTGAAAAAAAGCACAGTTTCTGGCCAGGCTTAGTTTGGGGTACATGCAAGGAACAAAATGTCAAAGGGCACTGGCTGGACCGAGCAATTAAGTAGTCATTTAACCAACTCTACAAAATAAATGAATCTGTAAAAGCTTGATCTAGGGTCTTTTCTAAATTCTCCCTTTGCATTAGCTTCAAGTCAATGTAATAATCTTCAAACTGTCCCTGGAACCAAAGGTGTACCACACTTCAACTTTCACGTGAACCACAAGGACCTTTTCAAGACAGAATAAACGTCTATGCAAGTTTTTATATCTTGGTGAAATTGGATACTGAGAATTAAGAGACAAATCAGGGATACTGGAAGCTAATCCATTAAAAGTCAGGACTTGCTTTTTATTTTCCCAAGAGAAAGATTTCAAATGTCTTCTTTAATATATCAGTCTTTTGACCTGAAACTTTTCTTATAATTAAGACCATATGGGGAGTATAAAAAGAACAACAAAGGGCCCTCCCTGGTGGCGCAGTGGGTTAAAGCACTGCACTAAGAAGCTTAAGCCACTTCTGCATGAGTTCGATCCTGCCTGCCCCGGAGGAGATCCACATGGCAGACCTCTCCTGGCCCGCCCACTGCTCCCCTCAGCAGTGTACTTCGTCAATCTGCCTGTTCTGCTCCCCGCTGTCTCTGGTGAATCCTCTCACCCTCCTCATCTCTGGCCTATACCCCAGTTCTGTATGAATAAATAAAATAAATCTTAAAAAAAAAAAAAAAAAAGAACAAGACCAGGTATTTCTGACCACACTGCAGTTCCTGGGAGGCCTACAGATTATTATAAGATCTTAGTGGTCACATGGACACAAAGAGTCCTGAGTATCTGAATATCAAAAAAGTAAGAACTCTCAAATAAAACATATAATTTTTCTTCAAATATATGTAGAATCAAACTGTGAAGTTAAAGTACCAACTTATTGAAAAGAACAATTTATTGAAAAGAACAATTTATTTAAAATGATAACATTTCATAATAGCATATTTCACTTATCAACAAGGACTGAAAATACAATTAATTATGGTAAGAGAGTTGAAGATATTTTGAAGTTAAAAAGTATCCTAAGGAAAAAGAAACAAAAAGGTCCTAGACCTCAAAAAAGTTAAAACTAAGAACGAGAGGGAGAGAAACACAATAGTATAAATTCAGTTACTTATTGGATAGCTGAGAATGAGCTGGCTCTCCCAGCTCATTCCCACCATAGAAATGACAATTAAGTCTTCGAGGTGCCAAAACCTTGCCCCTAGGAACAACAAACAGTAAGGCAGCTGGTGTAAGCCAAGCTGAAAGGCAGAGAAGGGAAGGCCAATGCACCAGGCAGTACTGATGAGCAGTTGCCAGTGCCCGAGACAACAGCATTCTGTGAAAAGGCACAAGCTGACAGGTTAAACAATGAACAAACATCAGGACTGGGGCATGTTAGGGCTCCTAAGACATGTTTCACAAACCTCTTTTTGTTGTTATTAAAATTTAAAACCAATCAACTTTCTAATTCAGTTACTTCCTCCAGTTAAAAAGGGGGTAGGGGGTGAGGAGTATAAGGAGGTGAACCATGGTCAGAGATAATGTCTTTACATAGAGCTTACTGGAGGGAGCCTATAGAAAATAAAATGACGTCAGTTGTCTTAGATGCAAAGCAAAGTCTCAACTGGGTGGTACATTAGGTACCATTATAAAGACAATATATTAAGTGAGGCAGATGTATTTGTTGGTCCTCACCATAACATCTTGACTAATGATGGGGAAATAGGAGGCATGCAGAGAAGACTTCAAATTGAAGCGGTTGAGAACTCTAGCAAAGGAGAACTGACAGACTGGAACCCAGAATGATAAGAAAAATGTGAAAGGTGGTAAAAACACAAATGAGATACTGATTATGGGGAGAAGGGGGTAGGGGGGAATAGCCTGTCAAAAAAAATCTAAACATTACTGATGAGAAAAAAACTGAAAACAGGAAAAGGCATGGTGTCTCAAATTGGAATGTCCACCACAGAGTAACTTAGACAATGGGAAAGGGCCCGGATTTTAGGAGTGACATACCAAAACCCTAGACCAAAGGCATAAATCTGTGAAAGCTAAAGGTGAAAGAACAAAAAATGATGACTCTCAAGATTCTATAGTCTACAAAGAAAGAAACTGAGGTAGGGAACAAATTTCAGTGTAAAGCCACTGGACAGAGGAAGTAGAAGCAAGAACAGAGTGGTTAGAAAAGGGCAGAGGAATTTTTTTTCTTTTTAAAGATTTATTTATTTATTCATACAGAACTGGGGTACAGACCAGAGATGCAGAGGGTGAGAGAATTCACCAGGGGCAGAGTAGGGAGTAGAACAGGCAGATCGATGAAGTACACTGCTGAGGGGAGCAGCGGGCGGGTCAGGAGAGGTCTGCCGCGCCATGTGGTCACCTCCGGGGCAGGCGG
>NW_004567116.1:8735173-8830817 GCF_000260355.1 Condylura cristata | reverse complement strand
TGCTGAGGGGAGCAGCGGGCGGGTCAGGAGAGGTCTGCCGCGCCATGTGGTCACCTCCGGGGCAGGCGGGGATCGAACTCATGCAGAAGTGGCTTCAGCTTCTCAGTGCAGTGCTCTAACCCACTGCGCCACCACGGAGGGCTAGGGCAGAGGAATTTAAAGTGTTCCTAAATAATAATAGTTGTAGAAAACTAGCAGATTCTGCCACTCACTCGTGCTGTCACAAGAGCAACATGAAGCAAGGCAGTATGAGTTGGAAGAGGCAAAGTCAGTCAAGTAGAGACCAGATTATGAGTGGACTGGGAGATGTCTGCCCAGTACCGGCAGAAAGGCAGACACAGAGAGTTTTCCTGGGAATAGTGAAAGGTGTAAATAATGGGGCCTAAAAGAACACAGCCTATGCCCTTTTTAATTACAAGCCAGTTTAGCCCAGACTATGCAAAGATGCTGGTAGTGTGCCACCATCACAGGGGGACTTTTTCTCACCAGAATACTTTTCAGGGAAATACCAGAGAAATCCTCATCAATTTCATCAGCCAGAAGCTGACTTTAAGACAGCAGGATAGAGGCTAGCTGAGTTATTAATGGCTCTCCCAGTTGTTGAACTCTGTGCATCTCTGATTAACTCTCAGAGGGATATTTGGAAAGAGGAGGAAAATAAGATCTTCTTTTAAAAGATTTTGTAAGGAAAAAACACCCTTCAAACAATCAAGTATCCAAGACAAGTGCCAAATACAAGAAAATACATTTCTGGAACAAGGGGAAAAACACAGCAGCAACTCTCGCTAAATGCCCGGGATTAATTGCCACAGAAAGCCGCTATAATTTAAAAGAATAAAAAACAAACCTAGAGCCTGCTGTCTGACTCTGAACGGTCAGGCCAACATTATCCTCAGGGACAACAGCTCCAACTTGGGCCTTCACAAATGAAGCTCTTGCTGCAAAAAGCTCAAAGGCCATTGTCCTCTTCAAAATTCTCAGTTGACTTTGCTGAAAATTAGACTATTTAAAAGCACTGGTTTCAATAACATTCTTCTGTTTCTACTCAATCTCTAGAGTAATCTCAGAAGGCCTTCCTGGGCAGCACAGTGATCCTGGGCATGTCTTTTCCTAACTGGATGCTATTGTTAGAAACTGAGGACCCAGTTTCTACTTCCAAAGACTATGCAAGCATCTAAGGGTTGAGACTTCTGGAAAGAACTGACAGGCCCATCTCATTCACAAGGATAGATACTAGTAGCATAGGCTTCTTGAAGAAGCAGAGCCTTAATTTTCTCCAAGAAATAATATAACACAATTTTCATTTGTAAGTTCTTCTCCTCCCTTATTTTACCTTTAATTTCATTTGTATACATTATACACATCCATTTTCCTATAATGCATTTTATGTTAATAAATATATGTATGTAAGTGGTTATGTCCTCCTTTTCCCTTTCCCCCTCCTCCTCCTGTTAATTTAATTCTTTCATTCCATATTCTTCCATTCCAAGTCTAAGCACAATCCAGACATGTTCCCTTTTTTCCCTCTTCTATAATTCCTTATGATAAATATTCATATGTATTTTACTTGGCCATAAAAAAATACTAATTATAAAATTGCCAAGCAATATTGTATTTCTAAGCAATAGCACAAAATCCTTGTAAAGCACATTCAGGTCAGTGTGTATTCTGGAAGTATAGTGGGGAATCTTCAAGCGCTAGGTATCTTATTCTTAATGTCAGGAAGTCTCCTCACTTTTCTAAGACTTCTTTATTCTACCTCTGTTTAGTACAAGGGAAATTCTTCTAGGTAGCTTCAACAAAGATCCTGGAATTTTTTTTTTTTTTAAAGATTTATTTATTTGTGCATACAGAACTGGGGTACAGGCCAGAGGCTCAGGGGCGGTGAGAGGCTTCACCAGAGACAGAGTGGGGAACAGAACAGGCAGATCAACGAAGTACACTGCTGAGGGGAGCAGCGGGCGGGCCAGGAGAGGTCTGCCATGCCATGTGGTCTCCTCCGGGGCAGGCAGAAATCGAACTCATGCGGAAGCGGCTTTAGATTCTCAGTGCTGTGCTTTAACCCGCTGCGCCACCAGGGAGGGCCAAGATCCTGGAATTTTACTACTGCAAAAATGTAGGAGCCAAAATCCACTGAAAAGTGATCCTAGTTCAAATCACAATTGTTCTAGGGTCACCTGCATTTTATGTTTAAGGTTCAAAACTGGTTCCTGTAAGAGTCAAAAATGACTTGGGTAACATTTTATTTGGAGACAGATGTGAGCTGTTTGAGCTTTCAGGTGGTTTATTCCCCATGAACACTTATAAACAGGCCATGCAGGGCCCTCCCTGGTGGCACAACAGGTTGAAGTGTGGCACTATGAAGCTGGCCACAGCCACTTCGGAGCAGGTTCAATTCCTGGCCAGGGGAGTGACCCATATGGCGCAGCAGACCTGTCTCACCCATTGCTCCCCTCAGTAGTGTACTTCGTCAATCTGCCTCCTCTGCTCCCTACTCTGTCTCTGGTGAATGCTCTCACTGCCCCTTCACCTCTGGCCTGTACCCCAGTTCTGTATGCATGAATACATAATTTAAAAAAAAAATTACTTTAAAAATGACAAAAACAGAGCTCTCCCTGGCAGCACAACAGGTTAAAGCACCGCGTTATAAAGCTCTTCAAAGCCACTGCAGCATGAGTACGATCCCTGGCCAGGGAGCTGACCCACACGGCACGGCATACCTCTCCTGCCCTGCCTGCTGCTACCCTCAGCAGTGTACTTTGTCCATCTGCCTGTTCTGCTCCCCACTCTGTCTCTGCTAAATCTTCTCACTCACCACACCTCTGGCCTGCACCCAGTTCTGTAAGCATAAATAAATAAATCTTTTTTTAAAAAGATGACAAAAACAAATAGGCCATATACCTCGGACTTTACTGCCTCACCATACTCATCAACAGGAATATTCCATTTTGCTTCATGTTTCTATGACTATTTGCCCTTTTTCTGAACAGACCTGAAGAAAGGTTTAATTTAAAGAATTAAACTTTCTCTCTCTTTTTTTAAATAGATTTTTATTTATTTATGCATACAGAACTGGGGTACAGTCCAGAGGCGCAGGAGCGGTGAGAGGATTCACCAGAGATAGAGTGGGAGCAGAATAGGCAGATCGACAAAGTACATTACTGAGGGAGGGTCAGAATAGGTCTGCCACGCCATGTGGGTCACCTCCAGGGCAGAATCGAACTCGCACTGAAGCAGCCACGGCTTGGCTTAGCTTAACAGTGCTCCAACTTGCTGTGCTATCAGGGAGGGCCCTAAACTTTCTTTTATAAGCCCACTTTGTAAAAATAAATCAACCACTACAAAATTAAGTACGTGAAATTATTTTAAAATTCTGTAGTAGAGGGCCCTCCTGGTGGTGCAGCGGGTTAAAGTGCAGCTAAAGCCACTTAGCATGAGTTCGATCCCTGCCTGCCCCAGAGGTGATCCACATGGCGCGGCAGACCTCTCCTGACCTGCCCACTGCTCCCGCAGCAGTGTACTTCCTCGATGGGACTGTACTGCTCCCCACTCCTTCTCAGGTGAATCCTCTCACTGCTCTGCGCCTCTGGTCTGTACCCCAGTTCTTCATGATTGATAAATAAATCCTTTTAAAAAAATTCTGTAGCAGAAAGCAAGGGAATAGTGTCTTAACTCATCCCACTTTAAGAGGTACTTCTACACAACATTACCCCTCAACAATTAGACTGCTTAATTCCAGACAGTTGGAGGCTCCATTCTGAAAGCCACATAACTAAGGTGTGTTTTCTCAGTCTCTTGCACTTTTGTTATCAGAGTCTATAATTTGCTAGTAAAGGAAGGGACATATGCAGCTCATTTCAAGATGATCCTCCCGGGATTTACCCTTCTCTTTCTTGGCTACAAGTTACTTATTTGTTATAAGTAGTCAACAGAAATTCACAGTAGTCCTGGAAATTCCAGGCATAGACGAGAAAACAGGAGCTGGTACTACCAATGACAAGCAGCTTCACGCTAGTAGAATTTCTAGCCATAAGAACCTGAGGCAAGTATATGAGTCTCAGAAAGTCAGAACTTTGCTCTAGAGATAACATGTTCTTCACTATGACTCAACTAAATTTCAGTTATGGTGAAAGGACAGGTGAAAAATATTAAATCTGAACTAACGGTAAGATACTTCTCCTATGTCACCTCTAATCAGATGGTAGAGTTGAAGGACAGACTCGAGGTGTCTTCAGCTACACCTCTCAGTGGCTTCCTTGTGAAGGTGTCAAGCAAGGGCGCCTGTGAACGGAGAAGCCCCTCTGCGTATGTGTATGCAACCGCCAGAACACATCGCGCCAAACTAGATTCTGGGTGCACCCAGCAGTGACTTCCAAGACTCACAGAGAAACATTTTTGCATATTTGATCACAATGTGGATTTCTGGATAAAGGGAACCCAACTATATCTTGATAAATAACAAGAGCTAAGAAAATAAATGTAGATGTAAAGAAATTTCATTTTAAAGCTAAAAGACTAGAATTCTGACTGATAGGGTAGTCTAGAACAGTGAATGAAGGACTGACTGTTCACTTCTATGCTTGCAGCAATGCTTACAAAATTGAATATAATCGCCTGGTGGCTCACGCTATGTATGCTGGAGTTAAGTGATATGTGTGGCCAATTGAATCTGAGGCTTCTCTAGTTCTCAGACACTAGGTCAAAAAGGGTACCCTTTTGCACAGGAAGGTAAAGTAGGTACAAAATTTACAGAATAAACTATAAATTTTATAATTACAATTAGAATCATATATAAAATGAGGAAGGGGGAAATAGCTGGAACAATAGTTAAGAATCATATTCACCACCTCTTTCCCAGGCTTCGGCAACTGTTGGGATACAGAATATAACCTGGGATTCACAAAGGTGCCCCCCCCACCCCCACCCCCCGCCACTTGTCAAAGGGATGTGAAATGGAAATGGAAAATTTCTTTGTGCTTATTTGCTATCTATATTCTAGCAGGTGGTTTGGGCTCAAAAGCAGGCAGACAGTAATGTCAGGGACACTGACATCTTTACCCTGCTTGTGAATATCTTTATGCAAAACTACAAGCTGAGGGCTGTAGACAGACCAGCTGACAGCAGGTTTCTGGATGTCTGTTTGTGCACACTGATAAGCACAGGCACTCTACCAGTCTCAATCCTTGCCACAGACCAACATAAATGCAGAAGATGCGTGCCTGGGAAGATGGTCATTAATCCAGACCACAAAAAAACAGAAAATTTAACTTGATGACCAAATATCAAAGACATTCTCCCTAGAAATAACTAAATAGTTCTGTTCCACAGAAAGTTCATGAAGCAAGGGCTCAAATATGGTTGTATATAATTTTTAAAGGCTTCTAAATCTGCAGGTCGACAGACACTACATCTGGAGTAAAACAACTATTTTACTGAGTATTGTAAGGATTAAAAATTGAGCACGTATATATGTATATATATATATATGCACACATATTATATACATAATGTATGCTGTTAATTTACATATTATAAATGTTTTATATGCTATAAACTAGTAAAAGATATTAAAAATATTATTATAACTGACATCCTACATTTCATGGACGATGGGAGAGAATCAAAAATCATGGAATCTGGGATACATTTCCCTTTGTCTTCTGGGGACTCTACACACCTGGATGGGACAAGCTAGAGGAAGGCAAAATGTTCCAGAACTTAACAGATGGCTGATGAGTGAAGAGGTCAAAGAAGCATGGCAAAGGCAGGAGTGTGATATGCTATGAGGATGAGGAAACCCGGCAGAACAGTCTCCCTCAGTGTTAGGGTTCGAGGCCACATCTAGTCTTACTTCTCTGTATCTGAAAGAACTACAAATTATGACTGTACAGCCTTTATCTTTCCTTCTAGTTATCAAAACTCAGGAAAAAGACCAGGCAGGGAAGTTAAAATGGGCTGGTACAGTGCCTAATTCTTCACTCCCACTCCTGAGAGAACCTAGAAATTAAGTGAAGAGGAGCAGCAATGGGAAACACTCAGTTTACACTGTGGGGAAGAGGGCTGGCAAGGCGCCGGAGAAGGAATGAACAGAGGGTAGCTGTATCAACCAGTCAGCGACATCCTTCACTGGGAGACCTGGACTACTAATATGGAGGTGACTAATCCACAGTTGCTATTAAAAACAAGATTACAGCCTGCATCAGCCCAAAAACAAAGGCAAATACCCAGGGGAGTGACTATTAGAGGGCCATTAGAAAAATTAGCCCATTGTTACTAACTAGGGCGCAATAAAAGACCCCTAAGAAAAAAATAATGGTAAGTCAGTGCATGAAAGGTAAAGAAGTTGATGTAAATTCAGGTCGTGCTGAAGCCAAGGGGGCGGTGAAAGCACAGGTGGGCTGTGGGGCGCACAAGGAGGAGGCAGTCTGACACAGGAAAATCGAGGGGGAAGGAAGGGGAAAGGGAGGAGGTGGTAGCACAAGAAAGAGAAGGTAAGATGAGAACAGAACATTTTAAACTAACCCAAAACTCCATTGTGAAGGACAAGTCACGAGGCAAGATATAGCTCAAAGGCAAAAGCCCCACTTTTCACACTGCAAAGAGATAACAGCCCTCCAAATGCAGAGGGAGGGTCGACTCCCAGAGCTCCCCCAGAGCTCCCAGGATCACTGAAGCGTTTCAGCAGCCTCAGTATGTACATTGAAACTGCTTCCCTGAATAGACCCCAGCGCTGAAAAATAGTCATACCTGCAGGGGAATGTATTTCACTACAGGTATCTATACGGCTAAGGAAACAGACTCTGCCTCCTCACCTTCCCCAAGAAAGGGTGGAGGGAGGACAGGTGCTGAGAGTGAGAGTAGCTGATGATGACCACCCTACTTCGCTAGAAAACAGCAAAGCAGCTTGAGGGCACTCATGCATTTTCTCCACATTTACATCTTCCTCAGACAAATGAACCTCCCAGTTAGGCTTCCCACAGCTTCCAAGTACGCAGTTGCTAGTGTATTTAAGGATTACATTAGGAAGGCAAATTGGTGCAAAGGTTGTTTCCACCTTCTCAGTTCTCTCTGGTAAAGAGATTTCCCATTTGAGAATTTTTTTTCCTTATAAAGCTCTGCTGCAAAGTGGGTCCTGGGGAATTATAGTTACCCCTTCAGCTCCAGGAAAAGGAAGAAGGGGGAGCAAGGTAAGAACACTTAAGACCCCAGACATGAGAAGGCTATATCACGGTGAAGAGGGAAGCTGGTAGAATGTCCCATTCCAGTACTGCCAGACCAAAAAAAAAAAAAAAAGGGGGTGCTGGTGGTGATGCACAAGTTGGGGGTTCTTGCTCTCATTTTGTATATTTGAGGGTTTCAAGAGCCAAACCTCCAACTTTATACAAGCCAGGAAAGTTCAGATTCAAGATGTTAAGAATAAAATGAATGGCCAGAACGCTCACCCCAACACCTGAAAAGACCAGAAGAGGAAGGAACAGACCATCAACCCAACACATTAATTTGGCAGGAATCTTTCAAAGAATCCTGATTAGGAGTTGAATGAGAAAGTGGAAGTAGAATGAGAGGACCTCAAATAACCAGTCTATCAAGAGAATAAAGAGAAATCTGTCTTTGGGGAAAACTGAGAACTTTCTTTTAAATTTCTATACCTACTCTGATTAAGAGAAAAAAATACCAATCCTCCTGCTTCCCAAATGTTGTAAAGACAATCCATGAGAAGCATTTCCACAGTCATTGTTTGAGCAAAAGGGAAACAAAAATGTTGCTACAGAGATGCAACCATCTTCCCCAGTCTGGCCTGAGGCCCACGGCACTGTCCCCTCCAGCACCTGTGAACCAGCAGTGTTACTGCCAGAGGTGAGAGTGCCTTGGGCATATTAACCCTCTGCCTTTCACCCCATCCCATTACTCATAAATAACACCCTTGGGGTTTGAAGCAAGATGAGCAACACTGCTGCTCAGAGGTCCACCAACTTGGAAGCACTGGTCGCATAGCAAGCCGAGGGAAGAAAACAAGCTGAGTGCGTACTTACTCAAAGTCCTCAAACTCCAAGTCGGTTCCCTCTACTGACGGACCCTGGTTGTCTGAGGAAGAAGAAGAGGTGGAAGAACGAAGCCGATTCTGTTGGTAGCGCATGGAGCGCTGGCGAATACTGTCTCTCCGTGAGAGGTACTGGATCATTCTCTGGGCGTAGTATGCAGCAGGAGATAATCTGAGAGAGACAGAGATGGACAAACACAAACTAAAGCTAATGTGGGCAATACTGTGAAAGACAGTTAAATCCAGTTCTTTCATGGTATCTCCCTGCTGAGGCAAACTCCGGAGATGAGACGTGAAAAATAAAGGGCATTTTACTCACTGGGAGGTCTGTACTGCACAATATGCTTATCAGATGATCCCCAGTGTTTCTGTTCTAAGATAAGGCAAAGAAGTTGTTTAATCAGTCATCATCTGATCAACAGCTGCCCCCTTCTGAGAGGAAAACACAGGGCCTTTCATTTTAGTTTCAAAAGGGACCCCTTTTAGCTTCTCAGGGTACCCTTCATACAGATTCACAGCTTTTCCTCAGTCATCCATCCATACTCAAATGTAAGAAATGAAAGGGAATGTAAGCAATCATCTAGCTAAAGTTCATCCCTTCTTCCATTTTATGAAGAGAAAACAGGCCAGGGCACAGTGAATCTGAGGTGATTAAAGAAGGCAGCGACAGGCATCATCTTTAGCAGAACTCCTTTCTTCTCCAACAGATACACAAAGCTCCAGGTTTGTCTTAGTTCCTTAAAATCATCTCTTTGAATCTTCTTTCTCCCTTCCAGATTACTCATGGATGTTAGAAATACAGAGTATTCAAGATAAAGACTAAGAATAAAAAACACTTGGGAGAACAGAAAATCTAATAGGAAAATAATATTTTTCTATTTCTTAGACAGATCAGAGGCTACATGAGCACTAAGCCATGTAGAGAGTAACAGCCACGTCTGAGTCTTCTCACTCACTATGACTATTCTCATTAAGAGATTAGTCTAAACCTATGTTCTTCCAACTATGGCTTAGTGTCTTGATACTCTGAAAATATCTACTGTCCCATCCAATTTGCCACATTTCCATTTCCTTCTTTCTCAAGTTTTTCATCTATCTTTTGTATCACTTAAATAATTTGAGTCTGTGAATTGAGAAATAAAGAATAAAGAAAAATGTTTAGATGATATTAAGTGGACTACCAAGAAATTTCCAAACTTAAAACCTGCCTGAGATACATACACTTCTTCAACAATGCCACTAAGAACTTTGTCCTACATTATTTCAAGAAAATATATATATGCACACACACATACATATACAGGAATTCCATTTGCAACATTGTTGGCCTTAGTGAAAAACTGGGAAGCACCCCAAATGTCCATCAATTGATTAAATAAACTAATTTCATACAAAAAAATACTATGTAGCTATTAAATTGTAAGTAGCCCTATATACACAAGGCAAGTTCTCTAAAATAAATGTTTAATTGGGGGGAAATTAAAGAATGGTATATACATACCAATCTGTATGTAATAATATTTCTGCAAGTAGAAAAAAAGTAAGGAAACAACTATCGTAATGAGGATTTCTAGAGCTCTTACCTTCTATGCTGGACTATAAAAGGAGAAAAGATGAATCTTTTGCTATATTTTTTAATGACAATCTGTAAAACATGACTGAATAGAAACAGTTATATGCATATGTAGGGAAGTATTTACAAACATCTTGCCACCTGATCTTTTCATTACCCCTAAACAAAGTCCCTGGGCAAAGCCTCAGTAAATCTACTCCCTTAGGCCACAGGAGAGCTGAAACAATCGCTGTAGGCAACAAGACTGTCTGTGACCACCTGCTATCAGAGGAGCTATCCATTCTAGTCAACCATAAATGGAATTCCTAAGCAGACCAACTGACAATCTTTGGAACTCAAAAATCTGTGTTACAGATACTCTGTATTTGCCCATCCCAAAGCCAAACTATCTTTACAGAGCAAGTGGGTATGGAATCCACAGTTGCCTTGGCCAAGATCATTAAAGAATGAGAACTAGTTCTTAAAAGGTTCCCTGGGTGGGACTTCTTTTTTATCCATTTGGGCCCTGTTCCCATACATTTTACAGGGATGAATCACAGAATCCTAAATTTTTAACAGTCAGACATCAATACTCAAGTTGTTCCTGTATCTAACAAATATATAGGAATCTTCCAGCAGAAATCAACCACTGTTGGTTAAACTCTCAAGTCAATCAGACTAGAAAATTATATAGCTAAATTATATAAACTAAAGTTTCAAGAAGAGAATTAATACTCCTTTTTAGGGAACTGATTATGAAAAGTGACCATGAGCATGCTCATTTTGGGGTTGCTAGCCTACCATAATGGAAAATTTTTAATTGGTGACAGAAATAGAAATAATGTTGATACTGATGATAATGAAGATTACTAATTATGTAGGGACACAGTTTTAGCACTAGGCAACCCCAATGTTTAATTTTACTATAGGATAGAAACTCTCTATGCTACAAAATTATGCATCAATTGTTTAAAAAAGAGAGAGAGAGAGACTCCTATAATAATTACTTAAGACAGGTGCATCCTAAACCTTCTTTTTTAGGTATCCAGAGAGAAGCTAAGGATCTGAACGCAGAGATGTCTAACGAAGGATTTGACCTATACATACTGTGTAGGGTGCAGTGTACGAAGAACAAGAAAGTTAACAACCAGTAATGAGGTAACGATCATCCTCCTACTAAAGAGCTGTATAATTATCAAACTATAAAGTGTTCCAAGTGAAAATTTTAAATATTTAAATAAACCTTCAACTTTTCTTCCAGAATACTTCCCCTCCCAAAAAAAACATAAAGTATGTTTAAAGAGGAAATGCAAAAATACCAGCACTACAACGTATGACATCTGTGATAAAGCGATCTGAGTAGAAATAAACAACATTTAATACATGAAAGGAGGACAAATGGTGGTCGTTAAGAATCACTGTTGAACGCTATCAAATTGTGGGGATGAGACTCTCACCGTCATTCTAAAAGGAACTGCTTTTCAGCAATTTCTGTCTCAGTGATGTGAAAAATCTCATTTGGAATTGTAACCTTCAAATGTGATTTGAGACTAACATAAATCTCTTCGCTTTGGTTTTCATAATTGCGTACCATTGCGTACCTGTTTCAAAATCATCAATCCCCATGTTTCCCGGTCCTCAGATACACCTTTTCTGTAGTATGGCAAAGGAAGAGGATAAAGGAGACTCTTCCCTTGTGTTCTCAGAAAGAATATTCGGTGTCATAACATAACTGTGGCAACAACAAAATCACTAAAAATCTCTGCAATCAACTCAGTCCAAAGATTTTCAAGACTTGAAATTTTTAATCTCAATAGCAACATTCATTTAGTTTTATCTAGCCTATATTGTTAACTTGCCAGACACACCATTGCATATTACCCTTTTCTTTTGCAAACTCTCACAATGCGCTATGGTAATGCTTAAATAATGTCCAGGCCATCCCTTTTTCAGATCATTAACAGATTCAGTTACGTTCCACTGTGACTGTCACAACTGGCTGCTCTCTACAGATCAATGTTATTCATCAACTCAACAACAGGTCCTAGGTTACCAGTATCATGTAAAGCAGGCCTTGAACTGATTGCTTTTTTAGTATCTTCAAGAACTTTTCACATGTTTCTAATAGGCATAAGGCATACACTTTAATAAAATGTCCACTTGTTTTATTCCGCTTGTATGCTTTGTATGTCATCTCTTCCTTAAGGTAGTCTCTAAAAATTCAACAACTGAATGAACTCAATTTCTGCCTCTTGATATAGCTTCTAAATTTTCTTTCTCATAAGAGAATGAGAGCAAGCAGGATTTTTATTTGTTTGAATTTGTAAGTAATCTCCTTATCAATAAACTTGGTTCCTTTTTGGCTGTCCACCTAGATAGATGGCAACAGCCTGTCTGATCAGCAGTAAAAGAATATAATGTGACTCTGCCAGTGGCCTTTTCAGATCACTCCTCTGGAAATGAGCCCTAAAGGACCAAGAGCTCTGTCACCAGAGGTTCTGTTCACTTACCTGCAACACTTCCCAATCACCTGAACCACCTGTCTCAAAACTGTAACTGAAGAGTAAAAGAGCACCAGGACCAGAGAGGCACAGAATGGGGCTTCCAACAGCTTGGCGACCCAAGGGCGGCCCTCCCCCCCACTTGGTGCCATTTCTCATTTTGGCCTTACCTCGCTGGGTCTGGGTATATTGGGTGCTCTCTGGATCCTGCTCCATCATAACGGGATAATGAAATGAGGGAAGACTCCAGCAGCCTCCTATCAGAGATTAAAAAAATGGCAATAATCCCTGTCAATTACCAACTCAGAGGTCATTCATAAGGAAAAATGGGGGAAGAGAAATAATATCCCCCTTTGCAACTAGCTAACACCTATTATCTGTGATCACACCCTTTCTACAAGCTAAGTACTTAAGAGACATAAATGAACTACAGAGCTCCCACAGATACGGTCACTGCAGTATGCTGAATACTGCTCTTCAGTGAGAAATGAATAAGTGCTGCAGAGACATTATCTTATTTCTATTTGTGGTACCTCCAGTAGAAAAATAGGTTAGGACCAACACAGGAGGGGAAATTAGGCATATCCAGAGATTATCATGTGTCACTCACACTGACGCAGTGTGCAGTCCCTCCGTGTCACCCTAATCCACATCCCCTTATCTTCTACTCATTCTGCTTTGCCCACATCCCTTTGTGTACTCCTCCGACTCTATTTTAAAACTGACAAAAATCTTCATTTATGTAGTCTAACCCAACCATAAATTACACTGATCATAAATGATACACAATTTCTTATGCACATTTTCTGGTGTGGGCAAATACTCAGCATTTTACACATATTTCTTTATTGAAAAGTCACTGAAACCTGGAAAGACAGGCATTACGCTACACAATTTCACCGGGCCCTGAGTAGATCCCTGAGGCAAACAGTTCTTCCATGATAGCACCAGGACTTCAGTAAGGGTTTGTCAACTCCAAAAGGACTCAAACAACCATGCTGTCTATTCTGCAGGACTTTCCGGGTCCCCACGCAGGTGTCAACTGTGTACATATCTAATGTGGGTCAATACGGATTGATTTTACAGATTTTTAAAGATAAACCAGAAGCCTAGACTTTTGCATGAAATTTATAATTTTAGCTCAAACATGTTTTTTCCCCCACTTTCTGTACAAGGATCAGTTAAAACACATCTAATAAATGGGGCCTGCCCCCCCCCCCACCATCCTCCATGTCTGCCACACTGCTTCCCAACTCAAGTGTCCCTTGGTAGTCAATTAAATTCCTGCCATAGAAAATGTTTCAAAAGAAATGGTCTCAGGAAGAAATGCATACTGTTTCTCTCCAGTAGCATCTTCCCTTGCTCTCCCAGGAACAGGTCTCCGGCTCTCTGCCAGACTCGCCTTTAGAGCAGATCTGCAGGATGAGGAGAGCAGCTACCAATCTTTTCCAATTGAGTTAATTCAATTCACTGTTATTAAAGCCAGCTGGCTTTAGGTATGCTCATGTGCAGTCACTTTATCCCAGCAATTGGCCCAGGAAATATTTCTCCCAACAGCCTGGGGAAGAGATAGAGCAGAGGCCTTGTCAACTTGGCTTGTTATTATCTTTCCTCCCCAGGACTACTTAAATAATGCCAACTGATGTTTTCTATACAGACAAGGCCTATCACTCAAAACACTGAAGGAAGAAAGGGATAAATTACACATCTTCTTAAGTTGAAAGCCTATGACTTCAGTTATATCACCATATTTCCCATACAGAAATGCCATTTCATCAATTACAAGACCAACACCCACCAGCCACAGGCACATTCATGCATATACACACACTTTAATGTGTCTAAACTTGGGATACAACTTATAACTGTGTGACACAGTTTACTTCACAGGACACAAAAAATAGCATTTCTTTGAATCTTTAAAATAAAGAATGCTTTTAAGAGGTCAGGCTCATGAGAAAAAAAATGAAATTTGATGAAGTGTATTCAGGAAATTTATGTCAACTTATTCATTATGAATTCATGACTTTTTCATTACAAATTAGTTCTACAGGAATTGGATGGACATTAAGAATGGAAGCAAGATCTAGGAGCAGCTGACTGCCCTGGAATACCCAGAGCTTGTTACACCCCCAAAGGGCACTGGTGGTCCTATATAAACCTTGATGCTATTGTGTTATCCTCCAAATTGCTGCCTAGTCTGCAGAGACCCATAGACAAGCAGCATCCGCCAGAGTGACCAAAATCTATCCTTCTTAAGTACTTAGAAAAGGATTCTGGCAAGTCAGCCCGCCAATATTACCCCCCATGATGCAGGCAGTGACTGTAATCAGAGGGCAAAATGACTTTTTAGGGATGCTGTAAAGGATACTCTTGAGCTGTACATGTTTGGATGAGATAATCTTAATGATTTGATAATCTTGCTAAGTCTACTTCCCACCCTAATAGCCTATCATAATTAAGAAGACTTCTTTAAATCAGAGTAAAACTAAAACTAAAGTTAAGCTTTGTCTTGGGAGAGTTGCAGATGAGGTTCTTTTGGAACATGCACACCCTATGCCTACTCACTACACACTCCATAGGCACCATTTGCTTACCAGGCAAGAGAGTGGTCTGGCAAGCTGTATCTATAAGACATTTTAATGACTAAAACTCAAAATCACTCGAGATAGTCACTATAATAGCACTTCCACATACAACTGATGAAAAATTAAGTTCTCAACAATCATTAGTTCTCTAACAAATAGAGTTAATAGAAAAGTATCACCACCATTCCTAGGAACCTCAAAGACAGTTTTTCCTCGCCTATAGTTAGCTTCCTGCAAAGAACCATCAAAGGTGGCCTGAGAGGTTAAGACACAACACTGTGAGGCTATCTGCAGCTAGTGCGGCACAAGTTCAATCCCCGGTTGGGGAGGTGACCTACATGGTGTGACAGACCTCTCCTGTCTCACCCTCTGCTCCCCTCAGCAGTGTATTTCAGTAGATCTATTTATTCTGCTCCCCACTCTGTCTCTGTTGAGTCCTCTCACACCCCTTTATCTCCAGCCTATATCCCAGCTCTTGTATGCATATTTTTTTTAAAAAATAGGGAAATTGTACAAGAAAATGGAATGGGTGAGATGTCAGCTTCTTCTCTGTCTAACACAAATTTTGCTTGACAATGATCTATCATGCAATTCAATAGCATGAAAGCAGGGAGGGCTTTAGAAAGGGCTAATGAACTTACTAAATCTTGAAGCTACATTTCAATCTGACCTATAATCTCAATTTAGAAAGCTTTTCAAGAACTACTGAAGCTCTGATCAAAACAAAACCTCTTTCTTTTCAGACCAGTAGTAGCAAAGAAAGGCACACCACTGGAGGTTAGAAAGAAAATATTAGAATCTTTGATTTATAATGTACAATACACACAAGAACTATACCAAATTCTTTTACTAAAAGAAGTGTTGTTTTTTAAAAGATTTATTTATTTATGCATACAGAACTGGGGTACAAGCCAGAGGTGCAGGGTTGGTGAGAGGATACACCAGAGACAGAGTGGGGAGCAGAAACAGGCGGACTGAAGTACACTGCTGAGGGGAGCAGCGGGTGAGACAGGAGAGTTCTGCAATGCCATGTGGATCACCTCTGGGGCGGGGATTGAACTTATGCTGAAGTGGCTTCAGCTTCTTAGTGCCATGCTTTAACCCACTGCGCCATCAGGGAGGGGCAAGAAGTATTGTTTTTAAGTCTGAAAGTCACTGCTCTATCAAATCTAAATACTATTTTAAGAAAGTTCAATTATATAAAAGAATGTATTAATTACAAATATAAAATATATACCTGTTTTTGTAAATAAAGTTTTTTATATAAACACAGTCACATCCATTAATTTACATACCATCTGCAGGTATTTTGGGGCCAGCAAGGTAGAACTGGCAAACCTGGTAGAGACAGAACTAAAAGTATTTACTGCTTTGCCCTCTGTAGAAAAAAACCTACCCACCCTTCTCTATTTAGCCCTGCCCAAATCATAAGTAAACAGGAACACAATTTGAGCTGTAAAATTCCTAAAATTTTAAATGAATACAACCATTTTTCCTTTTCTAATGAATACTCTGTACAAGACATATGATACCAAATGCTGATATGGAAAATCTGCTTCCCAAAAGCTAAGATGCTAAAGGTGCCCGCACCTACAGAGTGAAGTGCTCACCTGGTTTTGATATCCGGGAGTCAAACCCAAACAAATAACTCCTTTCTGCCTAAGAAATAAAATCCAAATTCAAGCTTGGCATTCAAAGTTTTGGAGCCAAATTTCTCATTCTTTCTAATGTTCCAGTCCAATGGCTTTGAGACATTTTAGTGTAAGAACTCCTGTAACTAAAAATTGTTGAGGATCCCAACAAGTTTACATTTACATATGACAGGGTTTTACCTGACAATATAAATCATATTTCAAAATAAAATTTGAATACACAAGCAAAAATTCCATTCGCTATCAGAGTGATAACTTCAATACATGTCACACATTCTCTAGAAAACTCTGTTTACCAAAAAGGAATGAATATTCTGGCATTACTGCAATTTTTACTTCAGTGATTTGGGTCACACTTTCAGAACCACTGTTCTAGCTAAACTAAACACAACCTCACTACCTCTTTTATGAATTCAGGTTGACCATTTCTTCTTTCTGTAAAGTTCTTCTTTCTCAACTCTGTAAAAATCCTTCAAAGTTCAAATACTTGACTCCTCCATCAAGAAGTTTATCTAGCATTTTAAAACGTCTCTCCTGGACCCTCCCTGGTGGCGCAACAGGTCAATAGCTAGCACTATTAAGCTAGCTGCAAGCTGCAGCCACTTCAGCACCAGTTCAATCCCCTGCCAGGGAGGTGACCCAAATGGCTCAGCAGACCTCTCCTGTCTCACCCACTGCTCCCCTCAACAGTGTACTTCATCAATCGGCCTGTTCTGTTTCCCACTTTGGTGAATCCTCTCACTGCTCCTGCACCTGCCTGTGTCCAGTTTTGTATGTATAAATAAACCTTTAAAAAAAATAAAATAAATAAAACATCTCTTCCAAGTCACCTGACTTTTGTTACTTGTATATCTCATCTCTGATACTGGACTACACGCTTCTTTATGAAAGCAGGTACTGAGTGCAAGTAACCTCTATCATTAAAAGTCATACCCTAATGAATATGACAGGAGACAAAAAATATATATATATCTACCTGAATAAAAGAGGAAGTCTAAGTGGAACTGGGAGAAATAAACAAGAAGTCATACGAAATAGCCCCTCAATACCTCAATGACTTTCAGATAAGACTGCTAGATGTCCAAAACCCACACTAGTATTCCTGACGGGAACAAGGCCTTCAGAGACTGCTTATATCACCTTCATCCCTCTGGTGACTTAAGCTGCTCAGGTTAAAGTGCTGACATAGTTGTCCTGATAAATGCAGTGCAGTTTAGTCCCTGGGAGACTCATTAAATCATAAAGTCAGAGGCTGGCTATTTGCCTGGGAAACTATCACTAATGCTCCTGGATGGTGTATTGCCAAAAGAGACCTCACGGGGTGAAGAGGGCAATGTTTCTAAGGGTATAAAAGAGCAGGAGGCCAAAGAAACTTGGATGCACCGCTGCCTTCTTCATTTCTGAATCTTGCTCTGCAAGCCCCAGATCTCTACCATGGCGTATGCCTGGGAGAGGAGATGACAAGCCCTTATTCTTTGTAAAAAATAATTGTGTGTTCTGAAACGACACCTCTATTATGATTTCCAAATTGACATCTCTGCTTTAAAGCGGAGGCATCCAAGCCTCCCCATTTCACACACTGGCAATTATCGTTTAAGTTATCCAACGATAGGCATTCATCTGATCGCTGCAGGGCCCCTAGCTCTGGGAGTGCATTTACAGCACATGATGCAGATGCCAGCAGAGTCTGGCAGGAAATTCCTGCCCCTACTGTGGGGTGGACAAAGGCAAGGTGGCACTGCTAAAGGCTAACCTCAGGAGAGACAGACAGACATCGTATAGAAAGAGCTCCTCATGCCTGTTGCATGGATCAGCCTTATTTTTACAATCATTGAGCATAAACAATGGGATTCAAAGCAATGTCTTTCACCAGAAAAGCTTTAAAACATCTTTATGAAGCATTAACATACTCAATGTTTCTGTGCAGTGATCCATAGGTGGTACAACATCAGTAAACAAAATAATCAAGACACCAAAAAGGAAGACACGAAAAACAAATTTGTATGCAATTGTGTAACTATACAAAAGTCTTAACTGTAAAGTAAGATCCCTCTCAGAACACATGACCCTCTGCTAACTGGCAGTTGGTTATTTTCAATAATAATGTACAATGACTGGCTCACACTATGCTTAATATATATGTATATAAATGTATGTTGAGTTTATACATATACACCCTCAACACATTACACTAGTTATGAAACTTCAATTTATAATAAAAACTTTTGTTAGCATCTGAATTCAAAAGGTGTAAGCTGATCTACATGTGCAGGTTTACTTGATAACCAAATCCATTTTCCTTAGGAGACTTGGGAGGCCAGCTCACAGATCACAGCCTTTTTTTAACCAGGAATTTAGATCACAGGCTTTTCACTAATGGATGAGTAAGGGCAGTTGGATGGAAACAAGTTCCAAAGCTAGTTCTGAAACTCATATGAAGAGAAATAAGCTGCAGGTGCGATATATAGGGTTACAACTTAATTAAGAGGCAGTGCAGTTTGACTGGTTTCCCCTCAAAATCACAAAGAGATTTACAGAATTCAATAATCCTGAATCTGCTAACTGATTCTGAATCAGACAATTCCCAAAAAAAAATGTCTATCTCTAGACCCATTAATTCTACAACTATAACGGTAGGATACTACTTCAGTAACAGAAAACTTGTATATTTTTTAGATGATTTTTCATGATCATACTCCAACCTGAGATTTTAAAATACCCTAAATGAAGGCTATTTGTTCTTAAGCGACAGGCCACTGAGCCTGATATATCAGCAAACATTATGTATCATAAGGCCGACCTTAGGGCCAACATCAGGTGGGCAGAGAGTCAGTACATGAAGCCTTACGAGAGAATGAGGAAAAAGAATGCACAGTGGGCCGGGGCACTTATTAACCACAGGCAAAGAGGGCAGCCTTCTGGGCTTGCCTGTTGCAGTAATGAGGTTTCTGCAGTTTACAGAAATAGACAAGAGGGCAGAGATTCCAGCTGGGTCCCCAAACAAGCCACTGTTAGCCCTTGAGCTAGCACAAAGCTGAGTACAGTCACTTTTCTTATATCCTGGGTTCATTCTGAAATGCTTCTCTTGGTGGCATCTGATTCTCATTGATTGTGTCTGTGAGTATATTTGTCTTGACTGCTATAACCCTGGTTCCATTTGGACTCAGCATTTAACTCAACTGGCATAATTTCTCCACCATTTCCCTCCTGTCTAGACAACATGAAATTGTCAAAAACTACACCTAAAGTAAAATTAGTGGAGAAACTGCAATTTCCACTCGCCTCCTCTGTTCCCAAAAAGATTGCTTATTAACATCTCTGGCATGCCAATCAATACTACAACTTTGTGGACCCTGGAAGCCATTTAATTTCCACTTTGCTAAATAATATGTGTTTCCCCCCTCCACTATAATTAGAAGATGTAAACTACCTTCTTTTCACTAGCACTAATGCTTATAATCTCAGAGATCTGAATATCTGCTGAATAAATACCTGTGTAAAAAGTTCTTAGAAACACTGCTTTATCCAGCTGCATTTTATTTAGGGGAATCACAGACAAAAGCAAAAAGACAAGGCAAAAGAGAAGAGAGACAATGAGAAAAAAGCATGACTTTAGATGATCAGGACCAGGCAAGAGGGTCCCAAGTCACTGCCAGCTTCTTATGAGATAAATTATTTCAAAAGCAGCAAGATGAAAGTACAACAAATAATGAAATAATTTATCATATGTTCTCCAGAGACTTACAGCAATGTTTGGTTGTTGCAACTAGGTGGGGAGATGGTTATTGGCAGCTAGTGAGTAAAGGGCAAATGTGGTGGGTACTGTACATCCTGCAACATATAGGATATTTTCCCACAATAAAGAATTAGGCAGCCTCAAGTATAACTGGTGCAGTTATTGAGAAACACTCCAAAATATCTTAAAACTGAGACTAATCAAGGGATATTCTGAAGAATTAATACATGAAACAAGTTGGTACTTAAGTTTTAAAATCAGACTGTAGTATAAATTCATCATCCTATGTCACTTATTAGCTGTATGACCTTGGACAAGTTCATTATGCTCAGCTTCCAGATTTAGAGGAAATCCCTATTTTGGAGGAAGGCTGCTATGATTAAGTAGTCAGCACAGTCCAATAAAAAGCCATTATTGTTTTCTTCCTTGGATTTACAACTGGGAATACGAAGGACTGGCCACTCAGAACACTATGCCTAAAAAGGTGGTTTCTTAGAAAGACATCTGTTGAAGGAGGATAAGGACTGTAAAGGCACAAAAACATGGGTACTTGAGCCCTAAGTACTACACAACCCCCCAACCAAATAAACAAGAGCAGCCAATCATACATCCACCAATCAGTACATTGGTCCATCCAACCACTGATTCAAGCCACAAGTACATAATGAATGTCTACCGTGGAAAATATATTATTATATGTAAAGAAACACGGTCCCTGTAATAAACCATTTTGGAAAATAGACCCTAAAGAACCATTCTTTTGATAGTCTTGCTTTGTGTAGTCTTCTCCCATATTTCAGTCTAGAACAGTATGTGACTTGTTTTAACCAAGAGTCTAATCTTTAAGGAGTACAGACAGCTTCCAAGTCCTTCCTCCTGGAACTGTCACTTTTGAAAGCCTTAAGCTGCTATGGAAAGTCTGGTTACTCTACTGAGGAGGTCATGTGGACACAGGTATCTCTAAGTCTGCATGGAGAGGCGGGAGGTTTAGCTGTCCCCACTGAGCATCCAGATGACTATTGAAACCCCAAGCAAGGTCAACAGAAAAGCTTCCTAAGTTCATTTCCAACTGAGCCTAGTCTCTTTTCATGGTTTCAAAGAATCATGAAAGAGTATAAAATTGTTACTTTAAGTCACCAGTTGCATGGTTATGATTGAAAGAGTTGCTGATCTTGTAGAATTTTCAAGCTAGTCAAAATAACACCATTAAAATTAAGTCCATGAAGTTTGCTTATAGCCATATAGTCACCACATCTGTACTCAAAGGAAGCATGGTTTTCAAAACAAAGCACCAAACAAGGTATGTGAAAACAGACCTTATACAACAGAACTTGGTATGAGCTTGTTCACAGACTATGTCCAAAGCTCAAGGTCTCAGTATGCGCCAGAGAGTGAATGTCAATTTAGAAAGACCTGCTTTTCTTTCCTACCTATTTCAATCAGGCTCTCTTTTCGTATGTGACATGCAGTTCCGCTCTTAGATGGGTCCCTCCAAAGCAGAAGGTGGCCTCAAATTTGGGAAATTAAGTCTTTTTGTGCCTCCTTCTTTATCAAGAGGAAGGACTAGTTTCTCCTACACAAATCATTATAGAAAAGTGATGGAAAATAAATACTAACATCCCATTCTCTTGTTACGGACCAAACTACTTTCTGTGTTACTCAACTTTGTAAAACAGAATCTCATTGTGTCTGCTTTAAGTGACTAACTGGAGAAACTGGCACCAGCCCTATCACAGTCAGTCATTCCTTCTCACTTTACAAGACAAGTCACTTTTTTTTATGACCTGCGGGGAATGCCAGCGGAGGGATTTTACTTCTTTTTTGGAGTAATGTTGGCAAAAGTGAGAAAAGAACTGGAATTGCATGAGCATCTAAACTTGTGAAAGTAACTGATATTTAACTTGTTGAACCTTCACATACAACTTTACAACTGAGAAAACTGAGTTTTAAAGAGGCTACTTAACCTGTCCAAGGTTACATTTAGTCAGGATTTGAATCCAGTCTTGCTCAACACCACATCTTTCTCTGATAATACAATAGAAAAGCAAGGGAACCTATGGAAATGATGGTTAAAGTAGTATTATATCACATGAGAACTGGAATAAAAGGAAAAGTAAAAGGTAATGCAAAAAGAATGTAGTACCTACAGAAATTCTGAGGGAAGGTGATGGTTGTTGTGTTGAAAGCATTTCTAAAGAATCTAAAACAGTGTTCTCTAATTTAGTGTCCATCAAAATCACCAGGAGAGCTTGTTAAAAATGCAGAATACATGCCTCCCCCTCCCCAAGCTTCTGATTCAGTAGATATGGGTAGGTCCCAGAGATCTACATTTTAACAAGTTTCCAGGAACTGCTGATGTTCTTGGTCTGGGGATTACATTTTGAGAAGCACATACAAAGATCACATGATAAACACAACTTGAAATATTTCATTTCTCTGATCACATTCAGAGTGGCACCATCTAACACAGCTGCCAAACCTAGTGGCTCTGTGTGGGACCAAACTTCACCCCCTATTAGGCTGAACAGTATACCTAGGGTCCTTTTTTAAATTAACAGAAAATGACAATTCCACTTCTGCCTCAATTCTACCTCAGCAGGCAAAGACTGCTGAACTTCTGGAAAGCTACCAGATTGGAAAAGTTTGAAGAAAAAATTCCTCTTGTTTTCACGTTTAAAGGGTTACATTTGCTGAGAAGGAAATTAAGAAACAATCATATTTATATTATCATCGAAAATAATACCTAGGAATCAACTTAACCACGGACATATACTAAAAATTACAAAACATTGCTGAAAGAAATTAAAGACACAAATACATAGAAAGATAACTGTGTTCACAGAATAAAAGATTTAATGTTGTTAAAATGTCTGTATTATACCCAAAGCAATCTTCAGATTAAATGCAATCCCTATAAAAATCACAATGGGGCCCTCCCTGGTGGCACAGCAGGTTAAAGCACAGAACTAAGAAGCTAAAGCCACTTCAGCATGAGTTTGATCCCCGCCTGCCTCTCCTGACCCGCCTGCTGCTCCCCTCAGCAGTGTACTTTGACAATCTGCCTGTTCTGCTCCCCACTCTGTCCCTGGTGTATCCTCTCACTGCTCCTGCACCTCTGGCTTGTACCCCAGTTCTGTATGCGTAAATAAATAAATCTATATAAAAAAATGTTTTTAAAAAGTCACAATGGTGGCTCTCCCTGGTGGCACAACAGGTTAAAGTGCAGCACTATGAAGCCATTGCAGCACAAGTTCGATTACTGGCTAGGGAGGTGACCACATAGCATGGCAGACCTCTCCTGACCTGCCCGCTGTTCCCCTCAGCAGTGTACTTCATCAATCTGCCTGTTCTGCCCCCCACTCTGTCTCTGGTGAATCCTCTCACCACCACCAACCCCCGGGGCTGTACCCCAGTTCTGTATGCATAAATATTTATTTTAAATCCTAGAATTGACATGGAATCTCAAAGGGGCCCCAATGGCCAAAACAATTTTTTTTTAATTTTTATTTATAACAGTTTATTTTTACATCATTTTGTACATTTTTTCCCCCATCTCAGTTGTAATCCCCGCGGGTTTCCCATCACCAAGTCACCCGTGTACCATCACCATAATCCCGTGCACTTCCCTCCCCACCCCCCCGTTGGCCAAAACAATTTTAAGAAAGACAAATGAAGCTAGAGGTCTGACATGTCCTGACTTTAAAACATATTACAAAGCCACTGAAGCCCAAACAGTTTGGAAGTAGCATGAAGACAGACATACAGACCAATGAAACAGAAAAGAACCCAGAAATAAACCCCCATATATAACGTGGTCAAATGTTCTTTGACAATGGTAGCAAGATTACATAATGCAGAAAGGATAACCTATTCAATGTTGCTCAGAAAACTGGATATCCACATGTAAAAGAATGAATAAGGACCCTTACCTTATGCCGTATATGAAAATCAACTCAAACTCAAAGTATATTAAAGAACTAACTGCAAGATCCAAAATAACAAAACCCCTAGAAGCAAACATAGGGGGAAACTTCACCATTAATGGGCAATAATGTCTTAAGACAGGTTGTCAAGAGCCAGGCAACAAAAGCAAAAATAGACAAATGCATCAAACTTATAAAAAATGCATTAGCGGCCCTCCCTGGTGGCGCAGCGGGTTAAAGCACAGCACTGAGAATCTAAAGCCGCTTCCGCATGAGTTCGATTCCCGCCTGCCCCGGAGGTGACCACATGGCGTGGCAGACCTCTCCTGACCCGCCCGCTGCTCCCCTCAGCAGTGTACTTCGTCGATCTGCCTGTTCTGCTCCCCACTCTGTCTCTGGTGAATCCTCTCACCCTCCGCATCTCTGGCCTGTACCCCAGTTCTGTATGAATAAATAAATAAATCTTTAAAAAAAAAAATGCATTAGCAAACAAATGAAAAGGGAATCTATACGACAGGAGAAAATATTTGCAAACTATGAGGTAAAGAGGTAATATCCAGAATATATTAAAAAACAAAAAAAAACTCTGACAACTCATAAACAACAACCCCCCCCCCCAAAAAAAAGAACAGAGACTTGAATAGAGATGTATCCAAGGAAGATACATGAATGACCAACAAGCAAATAAAAAGATGCTCAACAGCACTTGTCATCAGGGATCTGCAAATCCAAACACAGAGAGAGAAAACACCTCATCCCTATTAAAATAACACAGATGTCTCTATATATTTGTGCCTTTAATTTCTTTCAGAAGTGTTTTGTAGTTTTTAGTATATAAGTCTTTCACCTCCTTGGTTAACTTGACTCCTAAGTATTATATATTTTTTATGATGATATAAATGGAACTGTTTCTTATTCCCTTCTGTTATTTTAGTAAAATAAAGAAAATAACCACGTTGGCAAGAATATTGGTAAATCTAACCCTTGAGCACTGTTTGTGGTATTTAAAAAAAAAAAGTGTGCAGTCACTATAGAAAACAGCATAGAGATTCCTCATAAAAACTAAAAACTATACCACATGCATCAGCAATCTGATACTTCTGAGTATATATCCAAAAGAATTAAAAGCAGGATCTGAGAGAGAGATTTCTAAACCCATGTTCACTGTAGAATTATTCACAAAAACCCAGATGTGAAAGCAAACTAAATGTTTGATAAATAACATTTAGTGTATACATAAAACAGAATATTATTCAGTGTGCAAAAGAAAATCTACAACATGGATGAACCTTTACGACATTATACAAAGTAAAATAAGCCAGTCACAAAAAGAAAGAATGCTGCATGATTTGACTTATATACAGTATCTAAAGCAATCAAGCTTATTAAAAAAAAAAAAATAGGATGAGGGCTGCCAAAGAATGAAGTGGATCTGTTCAGTGAATATAGTTTCACTCATGCAAGAAGTTCTAGAAATCTATGTATATATTAACAACTATGTATATACTACCAATAATGTTGCCTAAAAACTGTTAAGAGGCTAAATTTGTGTTATGAGTTTGTTGTTTTTTAATTACATAAGGAAAAAAACCTCCCCATGTGGTGGTGGGGAGGGTTTGCTACATTACCCACAAAAACAGAAACCAAAGGACAAGTCTCCTTGCTGCAGAGGATCCAAAGAGACAACAGGGAAATAGAGAACGCTGAGAAATATATGTGAATATGTACAGGGCAGGGAAAAAGTAAAAGCGGCAAAAAAGATGTCACTCTCATGTCCTCTGATGCGGCAAAGAAAAAGGGCATGATGTTAACAAGCTGCAATTCTCTAATACAAAGTCATACGTTCAACCTCTGATTTCTGTATTATTACAACTTTGTACTCATGTTCTACCTTGATTTTAATTTCCTGACAGGTGACACACAAGTCAAGCAGCCTTTTCACAGAACCCACCCTTTATCCAAGGTGTTCTGCTCACATGGAGACATATGGACTGTCGTCTCCAAGATTTTACACAGCCCATCATTAAAGGAAGTTACTTTCATACTGCATTACCTGACATAGCAGAGATCTGCTCCCTCCAGTGTGCCCCAGCCAGCAAATAAGCTTGGCACCCTCACTTTCCTTCTTTGGAAACAGAGGAGGAGTCTGTTAATTGTTGCTATTAAAAAGTCAGGCAGCTCCTCAGGTGAGGGGCTGTCAGCTTGTCAGCCTAGAGCCGGCAACGACGCCCACCTTGGGTGAATTAGGCAGGACGGGTGGGCTGGAGCAGAGGGTCCTGCATGTCCACTGCCATCTTTGGTGGAGCCTAGTGGTAGGACACTTAGGAAATCCTTGTCTACATATAATCACCACATTTTGCTTGGCCTATCTTCATGGTCACCAACACAAAAATGGAATTATACAGGAAATATAAATGGGCAAAATCAGCTCAGTACAGACTAAAGCCTAAGGAAAGTCCAAGCTCTTACTAAATGGGCAAAATCATTCAACTCTTGCTGGTTGTTGTTATGTGGGAACACAAGGCAGATCTTATCATATGCTTAATAGAATCCAGAAATCTGGACTTATGTGGAAAAAGCTGAAAAGTCTGTTAAAAATGTGGAGACCAAATAAAGGTACCTAAAGGATATTTTGTGATTTTTCAGGCTACTCTAACACCTCAGCCACTAAAGTCAAATTCACTCAAGTGAACACATTACCAGGAGTGCTCCCAAGGAGGAGCAGTGGATACTTCTCCCTCCCATAAATATGTAAGAAATCCAGGAAAAGGAGAAGCTACCTACCTGCACAGCTCTAATGGGCTAGGACGGATTACAATAAGCAAAGCGTATTATGCAAACAGAACCCCATGCAGCTGGTGTTATTGTCTTAGCAAAACCTCCAACGCACCCTTTAGAGCACTACCTTGAACAGAAACAGGAAAGGAGATTTGAAGGGGGAACAATGAACACATGGGAAATTGCTCCCAATGTATTTCCAGTACATAGGTATATCCCACTGTAATCCCTGGAACACTAACACTGAGAACCAACAGAAGCAATCTTTTCAAGGTCTCTGTGTATACAACACTCACAGCCTGCTCTACAGCATTCAGTCCCCGAGAGAGGGGTAATGGGGGCTAATTTAGATCAGGCTAACAAGTGCTCATTTGACCTGAAGTGGAGGAAGGGCTGTATGTCAAGTCCACTGTCTAGAGGACCTGAAGACTCACATCCCCTACATGAGGCAAGCCTCCACACTTGCATATAATTCCCAAGTCAGATAGATAGTGAGCCCGGAAAACCCTGCTTCAGGGCAGACAGCAAAGGAAACCCGAAACTATGTAGCTAAAAGAGCCAATAAATAAGACATCTAATCCAAAGTAGAGAGAGCAAGTGTGGGAACCACCCCCCACCCCTTCCAGGCCTTCATTATCATAATGGTTTCTGTTACTATAGCACCTGACTCTCATCCAAATCACTTTCACATAAAGCAGGAACTGGCAAATCATGGCTTGGTGGCCACATTAGGCATGCTGCCCAAATCTGAGAATTTTTAAAAGTTTTTTAAAACAGCTGAAGAACACCAAAGGGAGATTTTCATGTTACATGAAAATCACATCTATGTCCATTAAGTAAGGTTTTATGGGCACACAGACACACACTCACAAAGCTATCTATGGCCATTTTCAGGCTAAGCAAAGTTCAACAGTTGCAGAGATTGTATGGCCTAAAAACCTAAAATATTTATTATTTATCTGTTATAGAAAAAGTTTGGTAAGCACTAATTTAAAGTATACATATAGACAGGATCACTCAGAACTCAGGGAGGCTTTTCAAATACAATGTGACTTTATTGAAAAGGTAAGCAATGAATGTAAAAAAAAAAAAGATTAATAGCAATAGTACCTCTCCACTGCTGCAATACTAAGCCACTGTTTCAGAGAATGCAGCAGATCTATACACACCAATATGTGAAAAATGTCATGACCTATTAAGTGAAATATATAAGCAATGAAACACAACATTAGCATGATTGCATTTTTACAAATAAAATATTTTCATTTGTAAGGATGATCTGGAGTTAGTACAAAATGTTGACAATGGTTAGCACTACATAAAATATTCACGTTCTGGCCCTCCCTGGTGGTGTAGCCAGCTAAAGCTCAACACTGCAAGCGAGCCACAGTCATGTGGCTCTGCAGACCTCTCTTGACCCATCTGCTGCTCCCCTCAGTAGAGTACTTCATTAGTCTGCCTGTTCTTCTCCCCGCTCTGTCTCTGGTGAATTCTCTCACCACCCCTGTACCTTGTACCCACGTTCTGTATGCATAAATCTTTAAAAAAAAAAAAAGATATTCACTTTCTATATCATACATCTCAGTAAAGTTTGATTTTTTAAATTAATGAATGTTATTAGTTTTGTAAGTAGGAAAAAATAAACATTTGAAAATTTTCATTTATGATCCTTTGCTCACTATATAATTTTTAGACCAGACACTCCCTCAATTTCTGAAACATACCATCATATTTGGTAAAAGGGAGGGAGGAGAGTCTTTGTTACAGATATATATCTGCTAAGATTTATTTATTTAGCAACTGTTCATCCAAATACTTTGGGCCTTTCTAATTCTGACACAATCACTGGCTCCCTTCTGGTTTTCACCAGTCTCAAGACACAAATTAATCTAAAAATGTGTGATGCTGGTCTTAGTTTAATTTATCCTATTTAGCAGAACCTCTTCAGTCTATTCTCAATTAGCAGCCACAGTGATCCTTTTAAAATATAAGATCATGCTACTCCATTTCAGACAGCTTCCCAATCACTCAGAATAAGAGGTAAAATCCCTTAAATGCCTGAAAAAGGCTTGCATAATCTGGTTCCAATTACCTCTCTAGCTTCATCTTCTATCACTCCATCCTTTGCTGTGCTGCAGTCAAGTGTATCAGGGACTGTGTATTTGCTCTTCTCAAGATCTAGAATGCACTTGCCCCAGTGTCTCAGAGTTTACTTCTTTTAGGTCTCTGCTCCAATGTCACTTTATCAGATTTCCTTTGATAACTTTATTTAACACTATATCCTTCCACCCAGCACCCCTAGCATAGTGAATTATTTTATGGATTTGTCTTCTTTCCCCCATGAAAATGAAAGGCTTACTGCTGGTGCGTAAGTGGTATCTGGTACACAGTGGGTTACTGGTAAATATTTGTCAAGTGAGTGAATGAATGAATGAAGCACAGTGGTAATTTCACAAGCCCAATTCCCAGGGTTACAGTTAAGAGCCAGGCTTATGCATGGGGCAAGCCACACACAAGCTTCTTGGTTACCGCTCTAGGTTCTGGGTTTACATTTCCCCCAGCTTCCCTTCCCCTCTCTTAAAATTAATTTACTTAATTCTACCATCAGCTTTATCTCCTTTTTGATATCTTAATATCTGGGTTTCTCTTGTCCCAAAAGGAGCAACTCCTGGTTTGCCCTTACCACAGATTCTCCTGTTAAGGATTCTTCCTCATTCTTTGTCCTCAAACACTAAACTGCTTAGTAAGAATAGAAATTAAGAATTCCATCACTTGTTTAGGGGAATAATTAATTAGAAGTAAAGCGAAACTCTTTTAATATATGAATATAGCTTCCTGCCTAGGGAAAAAAAAACTAAAAATATCTTAAAATGTAAAAAAGATTCCTAGTCATGTTCAGACCCCAAAATGAAAAAAGATAAGAACGTTCACTTTTCAACCCCCAAATATCCTACTTTTATTAAGCAAATTCCATGAAAGCCTTCCTTAGAAACAAGGAACCAACAGCAAACAGAACCTTCACATTTAATTTGATTTATTCACATCGAATTTGGACTTTACCAAGAATAAGTACACCATCATTCAAATTCAGAGTCATTAAGGAAGGGGGAAAAAAAAAACACTGGCAAAGATATTAGTGTCACTGAGATGCAGGCCAAAGACCGACAAAATGGTCTCAAGAGGAGGCTATACGTGATGCCAGGAGGCTATACATGATGCCAGTACATTTAAGGACTGTGCAGACCCCAAGTCATCCAAGTTATTATTAAGGACAGGTGACTAGGTGCATGAGACCATCAATACACAAGTTAGTGACCATACAACACAGTAGAGGAATAAATTCTAGGTGACAGTAGCTCAAGTTACAGCAGTGTCTGCCACACACAACTCAAGGTAATGAGTTAAGTCAACAAGTACTTATTGAACCAACCACTCACTCTCCCTTAAACTAAAGCATGGGATAAAATACAACTTTTTACTAAAAATGTCAAAAAGGATTTTACAACTGCAAACTGCAAGCTGCAAGGGCTATCATTTCAATTCCATTTGTCCAATTCAACTAACGTTAAGCATCGACTGTGTGTCAGGCAGTATTCAAGGTTACACTAGGGATACAGAGACACTCACTGGCCTCAGGGAACTTAACGACTAGCACAGGAAACAAGTACTTTTGTGTTCTGGGTGCAACATCACAAGGAAGTATCTATATTTAGTACATATGCAGCAAAGAGAAGGAAGTAATTATTTGGACAATTAGGAAAAGTGCTCTGCTATGTTTTGAATAAATTGGGCATAATCCCCCTTTCCAAAGAAACCTGGTTGGATTTAAATATATAAAACTTTAAGATGATCGAGCTGAGAAGACTGGTACTTCCCAAATTTTTAGGTTGCCTTCTCCCTCTCATGGACCTAGGACCAGCTCTGCAGACAAATCCTTTTATTTGACTCCATTAATGTTTCTGCTCAGAAGTCCCTGGAGAATCCCATATAAGTTTGTTGGCCCACAAAGTCTGAAGCTCCAGATTGACCCAAACTCCAAAGCAATTCGCACACACACTCACTGACTCACTCACTCTTAGAATTCTAATGAGGGGGCCTTCCCTGGTGGAGCAATGGGATAAATCTCAGCACGATCAAGGTGTGGGCAGCCACTGCAGCCCTAGTTGGATCCCCAGCTATGGGGGTGATCCATATGGCGTGGCAGTCGTTTCCTGATCTGCTCATTGCACCCCTCAGCAATGTATTTCAGCCAATCTGCCTGTTCTGCTCCCCACTCTATCTCTGGTGAACACTCACCCCCCCACCCCGTACCTCTGGCCTGTACCCCAGTTCCATATGTATAAATAAATCTTAAAAAAAAAAAAAAAGAATTCTGATGAGGGCCTCTGATTCTAACTTCTGACATTTGAGGCCAAATTTTATGCTATCACTGTTCACATGTTCCCCAATCTTCCTCAATTATAACAGGCAGATAAAGAACAGAAGACACCAGTTCTCAGAACACAGTCAGTCTCCCTTGAATACTTCAGGTCCAAGGTCTTACCTATCTAGAGAAGAAATGCAGGAACAATTGAATTAGGAAAGATTTTGCCATATTTTAAACTCCAATTTGTTGGGATGTTAACAGTGAACTTCCCTAACTGGGGTCACTGTAAAAGAACTCATCAATTCCATTTTATGGAAAAATAGCCAAAAGAGTATGTTTCCCTAACAACATTGTGTTGGTTACAATTTTACCCAGACACAATAGTCTATCAGCCCTCCAATCTCTTACAAATTGACTGAAGATAAAGAGCCCTCTCAGTTAAGACCTATAGGAGCAGCAGAGGTTTGCATGGAGAAAACTACTCTATAAAAGTACTAATTTCAAATGAAGAAAAGGACAACCTCTTTAGGATCCAAGGTTTCAATTTGACCTTTGCTACAAGCGCCTCTTTAACAAGTCACTTCTCTCTGCAGCTGAGGTTTCTCATCTATTTTTAAAAAAGAGAGAGCAGGCCCTTCCTGGTGGCACACTAGTTAAAGCACAGCACCGCAATCTGCTGCAAGCTGGCTGCTGCTTCAGTTTGAGTTCAATCCCCCCACCACGCGGTGCAGGAGACCTTTCCTATCTCGCCCGCTGCACCCCTCAACAGTGTACTTCGGCAGTCAGCCTGTTTTGCTCCCCACTCTGTCTCTGGTGAATCCTCTCACCGCTCCTGCACCTCTGGCCTGTACCCCATACCCTGGTCTGTATGCATAAATAAATAAATCTTTGAGAAAGAAAAATAAATAAAAAGGTGATATGTGGTGCGGGGGGGGGGGAGAAGCTGAACTAAATAAACTCTAGGTTTTATATACACTTTTAAGATGTCATTGAAAACATTTTCTTATTCCTAATACCAACTTTCAAAACTACAGCAATACCTGCTTTAAGGAGATAGAATATCCTGAACTTTTTCCGCTAGGTCCTGGGATGAAAGAAATTTCTTCTGGTAAAGTATAGAGTCTGCCAGCCAAGTTATAAATTGTCAGCTGGAATCAGCCTACAAAGACAGCTCACCCACCTTCCATTGCCCACAGGCAAAAGGAGACAAACTGTGTTCTGATTACTACCCCTAGGCAACAGAGCTATACTGAAATACACACTTGTGCTTAATATGCTATTTGCAAACACTAGTAATTATATCAGCAGTACCAGGGATCAAAACATGCCTCCTTAGTCTATCTCCCACAACAAGGCCAATAAAGCAAACGCTCTCCCTACTAGTAGACGGCACATACAGCAGACACCTTTTCTTCCCTGTCAGTCTAGCACAGTGGCCGCAGCAGCCCAACAGCGACACCTGCTGGGGAAATCTTAGCAAGGACTGGCTCACCGGCTAGACAAGGGGGCGTGGGGCGGGCCTTCCGAAGGTAAACATGCAGATTAGCGCCAGTTTGTATTAGTAAGCACACTAGGATGCAGCCTTTCAATTGACAAAGAGGTGATGGTTCTTCTTTAAAAGGTATGTACCATGAATATTTTATACAATGTACCTCATTTTTGAAAGGGCTGTCATTTTTCACACTATACCACCACATCTTAAAGGACCGGAAACTAATTCCATAAATAATCAATATATTAACATACCACTTTACAATGAGACATACATAATTTGTATATTTTAAAAGAAAAAATATATAAATTTTTACATCTAGATGATCAGGGACTTCATATTCTACAATATATATCTTTACATGTTTGCACTTTAAATTAGAAACACATACTTTTGGTCTATTAAATTTTTTGGTAGAATCTGTAATAATTTCTGGGTTGTAAATAGTCTACTATTTTAAGAAATGACTGTTTACATCTAAATTAACTAAAACTAAAAAAATTATAGACTTTCTCAGATCACAATAGGTACATTTCAAATACTTAATCACCTTGTGGCTAGTGGCTACTATATAGAATATATAATATTTCCATCACTGCTTTAGAGAAACATACTGGAGTATTTCAGATGAACTGATATGATGTCTGGGTGGTAAGAATGGATAAGGGACAGAGACAAAAGGTGGCTAGCTATATAAGTGTTGATAAACTTTGAAATCAGGATGAGAGTCTTATCACACTTTTCATTTTTATATGCTTGAAGATGGCCATAGTAAAAAGTTTAAAGAAGAAAAATATTTAAATAAGAAAGGTACACCTAAAAATATGGTTGTTACACGAGAAATACACCATGGATGATGGTTTGCTAAAATCTTTAGTCCTGCAAAAAAAGTTCACATACCCACTAGTAACCTACTATGCAACCTTTAACAAGAAACTCAACTTGTCTCTGGGCCTCACTTTCCTTAAATTGTTAAAATGGGAAAATTGTGCACCTCCCTGGAGGCACAGGGATTAAAGTCCCAGAGATAGCAAGCTATCACCAGCCACTGCAGTGCCCAGTTTGATCCCTGGCCAGGGAGCTGACCCACAGGGCATAAGCAGAGCTCTCCTGCCTTGCCTGCTGCTCCCCTCAGCAGCGTATTTCAGTCGACCAGCCTCTTCTGCTCCCCAATCTGTCTCTGGTGAATCTTCTCACCTGCAACTCTGGCCTTCATCCCAGTTCTTGTATGTATTAATAAATAAAATAAACCTTTAAAAATTTAAAAATAAATAAAATGGGAAATGTGCCTTGCATGCAAAGCAAGAACATGGTTACTAACATACAATAGGCCCTTAGTTGTTACCTGTAATTATTATCAAACAGTAGAATTTATTTTATTTAGAATTTATTTTAAATACTCTGGTATTTCTAAGAACAGCACACCAGGAAGTACTGCTAGAATAGGATGGACAAAGGCTAACCTGAAGTCCAGTGGTACTATGGCAACAGGCGCTGGCACCTTTCAGAGTAGTCATTGAGAACCATCGCTTCACGGCTACCTTTAATAAACTTGTGAATGCCTGCTATACCCCAAGCACTATGTTTGCCGCCTTCTCACCTCTCTTCATAAACAGGTAGAACAGTCTCAAGCTTCTGATGTGAGCCATTATGAGAGGCAAAATATTCCAAGGCCAAGAGCTTCAGGAGATGTAAATCCAGAGAGGGTTCAAAATATGGGCCAAGTACAACCTACAGCACATGCCCTCCACCTCGAGCCCATCTGCCTCTCCTTCCTTAGCAGCTGCCCACTAGCTCACACTCACCCTGCCCTTCATCCTGAGTATGCGCTCTTCTCCTAAAATAAAAGTTCTCTCTCCAAAGATTCTTCTTTCAAGATTAATTTTGCAAAGTCTTCTTTGATACTTCCCTTTCTCTAATATTAGATTACATTGTCTCAGTTTCGTAGAAAGCATTTGGTCATCTACATGTGTGCCACAATTTCCTATGAATACATCTCTATAATAACAGGTATCTTTCCACTGGACAAAGACCAGGCACCATGCTTGGTTTTTATTCCCCACAGTGCCTAGGGCTGTGCTGCAAAAACTGTAATCATTCAACAAATATTTATTAATTGGGTAACTCGCTAAAACATCCTCCCAAAATAACAAGTACATTATGTGCCCAATCCATATTCCCACCCTTGTCTTCAGAAGCTTATGTCAGAGAAATTTCAGTTGCTTCAACAGAGGATGTAATGCAGAGCAATATGCTGTTTGGATCCAACAGGCATATTCTGGGAGTTGGTGATTACGCTAGATTTGACCTTTACAAAATTACAGAAAGAAGTCCCTAATAAATCAAGATAGATGCGCACACAGCCATACATGGAACATGTGGTGGGCGATCAGCTACACCCACTCTGTTGCTTCCATGAAAGAGCTGCCTGGGATGCCAATCTGAGGATGGAGAGGCCTTCCTTCTATGAATTCTTCTTCCCCACTCCAGGGTGAAAGTCCATCTGGAAGATCCACTCAAAGAATCTTCATGTAGCAACTAACTTGCTATCCAAAATTATATCTCTAAAAAAATACAAACTTTTTTTTGATACACATACACATATATGTATTTTTTTTCTTTTCCTTTTGTCAAGAGAAACATCAGGTTTAAGAAGTGAGCATAATCATTGTTCAAACTAACACGATTAAAGAAGCATACTAATCTGTTCCAAGATGGGTTCTTTTCCACTACTTACTTTGAGGCACTCTGGGACATTTTCTTGTTTCACAAGAAGGCATGAAAATACAGTCCTTCAAAGAGATCAAAAAGCAGGACAGAGAAGTGAGCTGCTTTATCTCCTCATGCCTCTCTAACCCAGTGGACAGTGTCCTTTAAAGCTAAAGATTCCATGAGCTTAACCAGAAAAGGAACTAGCAGAGCCAAAACTCACACTCTTAACCCTATTCAGTGACTGCCACCAGAACAAGATCTTCCAAGAAGATGCCACTGAAACTAAAGAGATGAGAACCAGATATATGGGGGTCCCACAGACTCCGGATACAGCCTCAGCATTGGTAGGATTGAAGGGAAAGATTTAAGGAGAAAAGTAAGGGTGCAGGAGTCGACAGGAAAATACCTGCTTACCTCCTGAGTGAATCTTCCTCAGAGCTTTCCTCAGGCATATCCTGATGTAAGGCCTCCTGTGATACAGTTCCAGATCTGCTGGACTGGGTGTAAATTCTTTCCCAGTGGCCTGTCTCCTGATTGAAGGCCACCCCCACAGTCCTCTCCTCCTGTGGACTAGCAGAGCTACTCAGCTCCAGCCTGCTGGAGCTGGGTGTTTGGCCCTCAGTCCGCTCAAGAGGTGGCAACTGGCTGCCACTTGATGGCATGCCCTCAAAGGTACTGGGCACCTGCCAGGAGGAGCTGGCCTCGCCAGAGGAGTAGTTCGATGTGGTTCTTTCCCAACGCAGGGTATCATTGTTGAAAGTCAGCAGATTGTGGCAAGCACGGCAGCGGTTCAGGTGGCCACGGGACAGGTTGGAGTTGTTTTCACTGCTGTGTGGGGTGGGTTGGTGGGAAGGGCCGGGCCTCTCAGACTCAATGTTATTGTTGAGCATTTCCTGGGCCTGCTGGGTCTGGGGGGCCTCCCCACTCAGACTCTGGTCCAGTTCCTGAAGTCGGTCATACTCCAAAAAGAAGCGCCTCAGATCACACTGAAGCTCATGGCGAATGCTGCCTGAGTTGTTTTGGCTGGAGCCATTCCCTCCCTCCGACTCAGCTGCCAACCCTGAAGTTGGAAAACCTCTCCCTTCTGTGGCTGAGGTGTACACAGATGCTTGAGAGCCTCCTTCCTGCTGTCTTAGCACAGACAGCAAACTCACAGATGAGGCACTGGTCCTGGGTGGGGGCATGGAGTCCGCCTCAGAGCGGGAGTTCAGAGTGAGCACTGTCCGGGTCCACTCAGATCCTGTCAGTCCAGGAGCTATTTCGCGATGGTACCTAGAAGGATGGCTAGCCAGAGGGCCTCCCAAAGAGCGGCGGGTGGGACCTAGACTGAGGTTGCGGAGCGTGTTGCCGGCAGTGCTGCTCTGGACTGTACTGAAGGCAGACGGCCGGTTCAGGAGGCCCTGGTCCTGCTGCGTTGATGAGGCCTGCTCCGGGGGATGGAAGGGCTCGGTCTGTACAAAAGAAAAGGAAGGGGTAGTAGCCCTGGCGGAAGCAGGGGGGACACTGTCCTGGTGTGGCAAGAGGGAAGGAACTCGAGTGCCAGAGCAGCGGCTGCAAAGGCACAGGATCCCAAGGTGCTGGCAGCACTCAGCTGTGGGGTAACTGACCCGCTGTCGGAGCCTGATGTAAGCGGAAGTCCTGGGGCGCTCCGTGGAGGGCTGAGGGGGAGGCGGTGGGGGTGAGGGGGTAGCAGAATCTTGCACTGTGCTTTGCTCTCCCACCTGGATGCCAGAGGAGCGGGAGGACAGCATGTGCAGGAAATTGTGAAGGAGAGGCGTCCGGCGAACTGGCTGCGATTGCAGGAGGGCACGCTGACGGTAGTGGGATAATTCTGTTCCATCTATAGGGATCTCTGGTTCGTCATCACCCTGCAACGTGGACCAAGGTGAAGCAGGGAGCAAGGCAGTTAAGTAGAAACTCCAGGTAAATCAAGACAGACTAACTTCTTCAAATCATCCAAGGAAAACAACCGTTATCGATAGGTAACAACTCTACCTACCCCTGAAGCACTGACAACTGGCTGCAGATTCAGAATCATATTCACTTCCAATTAGCAACATTTCTGAATGTGTACAGCTGGCAAACCAATGCTATTACAAAAGGCATCTCCACGACATGGAGCCCGTGAGGAGAAACAAAATGCCCACCAGCCAGAGGCACATGGCATGGCAGCTACCCACCACTCCTTGGCTACTTCTGGGGTCTTGGGGAAGGTTCAAAATTAACTGCCTTTAAACAAATATTGCTGCTAGTCTGAAAACAGTCTAAAGTCAGGTTTAAATTTTAACTGCAGAGAAACACTTGGGCATTGAAATTAAAATGCAATATAACCTGAACTAAAGCTCTAGCATAGAAAAGAACTCACAGTCAGACGGGGTTGAACTGCTGGCTCACTCACCTGCTGATTAGAGGGGTTAACGATGGCTGTGAGTAAGTAGTGTCCAAGAGGGTCAAATCTCACCAAACTGTAAACAAAGAGAAGACAGCAACACATATAAGAGAAAGCATGTTAACGGAGAAGAGGAAACCTGTGTTAAAATGTATAGCATTGTGGGCCCTCCTTGGTGGCGCAGCAGGTTGAAGCACAGCACTAAGAAGCTACAGCCACTTAAGCAAGAGTTCAATCCCCACCCCGGAGCTGACCCACATGGCGCGGCAGACCTCTCCTGACCCACCCACTGCTACCCTCAGCAGTGTACTTTGTCAGTTGGCCTGTTCTGCTCCCCACTCTGTCTCTGGTGAATCCTCTCACCGCCCCTGCACCTCTGTCCTGTACCCCAGTTCTGTACACATAAATAAATAAATCTTTAAAAAAAAAAAAGTATAGCACTGTTACTAGTAATTGTGAGATTACTCAGGTATCCATTCATGATAGAGACTTTCAAAATTCCAGAGATTAAAATAACAAGGCTCAATACTTATTACTTCCTTGCCTCCTACTTGCCAGAATAAGGGCTTATGTGTCAGAGAGACAATAATGTCAAAAAACAGCCAAGCTTCCACTCCAGGAAGCAGCTGCTCATGACAAGGAGCCCACCCTAACAGGAAAGCACAGGATATGCCCTCTACACATACTCTGTCACCTAAGTAGCTACACTAGCAAGAAGCATGAGTTCTAGTGACAATAAATGGTCTCAACGTCAAGTGATACATGTGTGGCTAGATAATTTATTTATATCCAGCTCCAAGACCAAGAGTTGATAGCATACTGACTGAGCAGGCAAGGTGTGTCTGGGATCTTGCCAGCTAGGTAGAAATCAATGAGCTGTCCGATGCATACTTACTTCTCCATCTTCTATTAGTTAAATATAGAAACCAGGGGTGAGAAAACACCTAACAAGTTATTTAAAATACCACCTGAGCTATGGTGATGGCACAGGGGTGACTTGGTGATGGGAAACCCGCGGGGATTACAATAGAGATGAAAAAAAAAAAAAAACTACAAAATGATGTAAAAATAAACTGTTATAAAATAAAAAATAAAATAAAATAAAATAAAATACCACCTGAACACCCTTCAGGTTTCCCAAATGTGTTTTAATCCAGACTCAGAGAGCTTTGAACCTAAAAAAGGTTCCAACAACCCTAACCTACACAGAACAAAAGATGAGGTCAGTAAGGAACACCAAAAATGAACAATGAAGGGTTCCCCAACTAATTGGTCAGCTATTTAAAAAGTAGAAAAAGTCTTAGAGGCTAACTCCTATTCTGGGCAGGGACAACGATCTGTCCCCTGAGGTGACAGCAGACATTAAGTGTTCTCAGTTGTTGGTCCCACGCCAGACATCACCGTTGGGCAGAGCACTCACCGGACCCGTTCCATTTCACTAGCTGTCTTCACCACAGCAAAGGGCTCCCGCCGACTCCAATCCCAGAAGTGGATCTCATTGGCAGTGGCAATCAGCAGGAGCTGAGCCGTAGGGTGGAAAGCCAGAGAAGCAATGGCATTGTTGCTATCTGTGAACCAGCTTTCACTGCCACCCTATAAATGAACCAATCCGAAATATTATCTGGTTACAAGCTGCCAGAAGGCTGGGATGTCAATTTTAAGAACAGTCCATTCAAGGGAAACTGACTTCTTGTAGGGCATACTTAAATAAGTCCTCTGTAAAAAGATGTTGAAAATCAATGATCTGAAAGAATCACCAATTCATCGGAAAAACACTATTATTAGCTCAATTCTCCAAGTCATCTACAATAACCAATGAGCACCTCTGCACAGTTCCTATTGCTGAAGTCTGAGAAGCCTCACACTTGGTACAGGACATGGTGCAGGACACAACACCCACTAGCCAATTACCAGTTCCAGAAACATCGTGCTTAGAGTACAATATAACCCTTGCTCTAAGTGAATAGAAACCATTCTGGACACATCTGAGGCTCCTGTACCGTGTCACAATGGGCAGGTAAAGGATTAGATTTCCTGTAAGTTCAGGAGGCAAAAGACTACACTGACCCAGATGTAGCCCTAGGAACCTGACTAGTCTCTCCTTCAGAGTTCAGAAGGCAATGATAAACAAGTCTCTGCATCTGAATACCAAGGAAAAGAAAATACTTACATGTAAATCCCAAATCCTAACCTCTCCATCTAGGCAACCAGAAGCAATAAGGCCTGAGATGGTGGGGTGGAAAGTGACACACCATGGAGTGCGGCGGTGTCCGATCAAAGAATGAACACACTTGCCGGTCTTCACCTCCGTAATATAGATGTTATGGTTCACATGGGTGGAGGCCAAGAGAGTCCTACAGAATCAGAGAGTATGAAGTGAATATGAGGCATGCGAGAAGATAACATACTCACTCCACTTTGTACAACACAGAAAACTGATTCCCCATCCCAGCATGAAAGAAAATATACCTTCGGCATTAGGCAGCATATTTATAAGCCACTAAAAGTTTTTGGTTTTTCCCAAAAGCTTTTCTCTGACCCCATATCACCTTCAGAGATTTATTTTTTCCAGCTGGAAAAACTATCATACCACTGGTGGCCAATATCACACAGGCAAATGATTGTTATTAAAATACTACAAGTTTTAGGGCCTCCCTGGTGACCTACAGGTTGGTTAAGTCTCAGTGTTATACTGCAGAGCTTGAATTTATTCCCCAGCCAGGGTGACCCACATGACACAGCAGACCTCTCCTGTCTTCTCCTGTTGCTCCCTCAGTGTACATTTCAGCAGATCCGCCTAGTCTGCTCCTTACTGTCACTGGAGGATTCTCTTCCTCCTGCACCACTGGCCTACACCCTAGTTCTTCTAATCAAAAAAAAACAAAACAAAACTGACAAGTTTTGATCTTCAATGTTCATAATTTCCTTTGCTTATTCCCATTAGTCCTCTCCCTTTTTGAAACACTGGCAAAGTTCAAACATGGTGCACGGTGACTGAAAGAGTCCTTAGAGACTTGACTTCAAGATCAAGCCAGGCCAAATTACAGAAAGCAGTGCTGTCACAAGTCTTGGGTTAATTATATATGAGTAGAAGGTACCTGTCTGGGCTGAAGGCCAGTAAAAAGGTAGAGCGTGGACTATCCGGCAGTTCTACTCTCTAGCAGGCAAAAAAAAAAAAATAGTTAAATACATTATTTATAAACTGTGGCTTAAAAGATCTCTCAAAAGATATAAGCCATTTTGGATCAGTATCCCCAGTATTAGCTTAAAAACTGGAGACAATGACCAGGTTACAAACTGAGAGAGAGAAATCTAAATTACCTTTAGGAAAAAGATACTTCAATATTTCTAACCCATAAATTCTTCCATATTTATAGAATGTTTCCTAAGTTAGATTTATCAATTCTCCCACAAAAAGCAAGTTACATGCCAAATTCTACTATAGCCCCTACAAGTCCTATGTCAAAAAAAACAAACATTTTCTTACCTTGCCCTCCCATTTCATCCATCGGGTTTTATCTTCCACCAACTCCTGCAGAAGCCGCTGCGCTCCGAAGGCTCGCGTGCCCCTTTCTCGCCCCCAGAGTATCCGGACAGCATTCTTCTCTGGAACAACCTTCATAGTGCTCAGGGGCCACTGTCACAGCAGTCACAGGAAGAGAAGGAGCAAACAATAGCTCCACACACCAATATAGCTAAACTGAGGCCATTTACGTCCTTGTAAGCTGTCCTCATGGAAATCTAAGGTGAAGAGAGATAGATATGTCAAACAACATCTATTCTGCAATTATCTACTAGAAGTGTCATTCTAGCTCAAAGAGGAAAGCATTCTTTCCATATCTACATTTTCTCAGAGAAGTCCCTTCTTCCAAAACAATTTTATCCTTGAATTCCTCTTATATCCTCCATAGTTCAGTTTTTTATATAAAAACAAACCACAACTCTTAACAGTTTTTCTATTACTGTTGCTTTACCAGGCAGAAAGAACTTTTCCTACTAATAGAAAGATCTAAATCACTTGTCAAAAACAAAAAGCGAAATGCCTACCCCTGCTTCTGTGCCATACTGCCTCCCTAGATGCTGGCACCCTCTTCACTGAAGCAGCCTCCAAATTGAAGGATAAGAACTATTTAAAATGCTCTTACTAGGGCCCTCCCTGGTGGTGCAAGTGGTTAAATCACAGTTCTATGAGGCTGTCTGCAGCCCCTGCCGCGCGAGCTTGATCCCCAGCCAGGTAGCTGACTCACATGGCGTAGGGGACCTCTCCTGTCCTACCCACTGTTCTCCTTAGCAGTGTACTTCAGTCAATCCACCTGTTCTGCACCCCACTCTGTCTCTGACTAATCTTCTCACCCCCTGAACTCCAGTTCTTATATGCGTAAACAGATCTTTTAAAAAAAAAAAATAACTAGGGCCCTCCCTGGTGGCGCAGTGGATTAAAGCACAGCACTGAGAATCTAAAGCTGCTTCCGCATGAGTTCGATTCCCGACTGCCCCGGAGGTGACCACATGGTGTGGCAGACCTCTCCTGACCCGCCTGCTGCTCCCTTCAGCAGTGTACTTCGTAGATCTGCCTGTTCTGTTCCCTACTCTGTCTCTGGTGAAGCCTCTCGCCGCCCCTGAGCCTCTGGCCTGTACCCCAGTTCTATACGTACAAATAAATAAATCTTAAAAAAAAAAGAATATGTATATAAATGTTATAAAGTATAACACAGTTTCTTCAACTCAAAGTTGAAAAATACTAAAATAAACATATGACTTCATTATTCACTACTTAAGACTCAAAAATTACAATTTCTGTAAAATATGCTTTATCTCTGTGGATAAAGATAAGGCTATACATAAGTTGTTTTTATTTTATATAGCTTTTACATTTTATATATGTTTTATTTTATATATTTTCTTTCAAGTCATTTCAGTAGACATCAAGACATTCTAACCTGCACTGTGTATCTCTAGGAATAGGGGCATTCTGCCCAATAACCACAACACTATTATCACACCTACTATCATCGAATACCCAGTCCTTATTCAAATTTTTCCAACAATCCAAAAAGTATTTTATTAAAGATGTATTTTATTTATTTATGCATATAAGAGCTGGGGTATAGACCAAAGCAGGGAGTGTGTGAGAGGATTCACCAGGGACTGAGGAGGAGCAGAACAGGCAGATCCACTGAAATGCACTGCTGAGGGGAGCAGCTGGCAAGATAGGAGAGGTCAGTGGTGCCATGTGGGCAGGGGAGCAAACTCATGCCCCAGTGGCTGCCAACAGCTTGACAGTGCTAGTGCTAGGTCTCCAGGTTTTGTTTTGATTGTTTGATTGTGTTTATTTACTTATGACACCAGCTTTTTTAGAAAACAGGACTTACAGAAGGTCTTATAGGCCTCATATAGTAGCTTACAGAGGTCTTACATACTACTTTTGTTCACTGTTTCCTCACTGGTTAGTTGCTCCTCTATCTATATTTCCTATCAACCAAAGGCTACATATAAAATCCTTACTGGATTTAGGTTGAATGCTTTTGGCAGAATGCTTGATAGGTCATGTTATCTGTGTCTCGTGTGTGGCCCATCAGGGGGCACTTATCCTCAGCCCACCCCACTTTGTGAGGCCTACTAAATTACATAATCACTTGATACAGCATGATCACTTGATTGAGATGGTAACAGAACTCGCCATATAAATGTGTATTTCCAAACTCGCCATATAAAGGTGTATTTCCAATCTGTGCCTAATATCTGACACTGTTTGAATAGTTTATTCCTCTCCAACCTTTTGCTTAATAGTTTAGTATTCATTGCTGATTCCTTCTTGGTTAGTATTTTCAGGAGCTGAAAAATATGGATTTCTAATTCCACCATTATTTCTATAGTTGTTAGTTAGCATTTTTCTGGATAGATATTTCCCTTAATAACTGAGGGAGGGTAATGCTTAATTTTTCCTTTATTACTTCAATCTTATTGTTTTGTTTTTAAGATTTATTTATTTATTTATTCATACAGAACTGGGGTATAGGCCAGAGGTGCAGGGGCCGTGAGAGGATTTACCAGAGACAGAGTGGGGGAGCAGAACAGGCAGATTAAGGAAGTACACTGCTGAGGGGAGATGGGTGGGTCGGGAGAGGTCTGTTGTGCCATGTGGGTCACCTCTGGGGCTGGGATAGAACATGCACTGAAGGTGCAGCGGCCAGCTTGCAGTGCTGCATCCTTACCCATTGCACCACCTGGGAGGGCCCAATCTTACTGTTTTATGATAGCAAATCTGGGGGACAACACAAGTGTCCCTCTTAAAGAGATTATGTAACACATCTGTGGTGAGAAAGATTTTCTGGATATTGATAAGATGTATTGTTAAGAGGGAAAAAAGGAAGGCATACTGTAATAAGAAAAGAAATTAAGGTTGACATCCTGGGTACTGAAGGGATAAGATGAAAGAAGACAAAGAGAGAAGCAAGTCTTCTCCATGTTTTTGTGTCATTTTAATTTTTGAAATAAATAAATGTAGTTAGTATTCAAAATTTATTTTTTTAAGCTTTTATTTATTCATACAGAACTGGGGTACAGGCCAGAGATGCAGAGGGTGAGAGGAGTCACCAGAGACAGAGCAGGGAGCAGAGCAGACAGATCTATGAAGTACACTGCTGAGGGGAGCAGCGGGCGGGTCAGGAGAGGTCTGTAGCACCAGGTGGGTCACCTCCTGGGTAGGGATTGAACTCACACTGAAGCAGCTGCTGCTTGCTCGCACAGTTGGATCTCCTCCAGGGCAGGCAGGGATTGAACTCATGCGGAAGTGGCTTCAGCTTCTTAGTGCTGTGCTTTAAGCCGCTGCGCCACCAGGGAGGGCCTCAAAATTTATTTTTTATAAATATTTACTAAATTAAAATATATGTTAAGTTTAAAAAAGCAAAATACAGGACCCTCCCTGGTGGTGCAAGGGACCCTCCCTGGTGACCCAGCACTCCCCATCCAGGGAGCTGACCCACATGGCACAGCAGAGCTCTCCTATCTCACCTGCTGCTCCCCTCAGCAGTGGATTTCACTGGATCTGCCTATTCTGCCAGTCCTACTCTGTCACTGGTGAATCCTCTCACCCCCTGCACCTCTGGCCTGTGCCCCAGTTCTTGCATGCATAAATAAATCTTTAAAAAAAAAAAAAGCAGACTACAAAATTGTTCATACAGTATACTCCCAATTATGTTTAAAATCTTGGGGAAAATAAAGCAAAAGAAATATGAAAGCATTAACCATAGTTGTCATCTTTGGGTAGCAGGACTGCAAATGACTTAATAATTAGTGAAGGCAGTGTTCTTTTTACTTTAAATTTAAAAAGTAGGAAATGCATACTGTAACAAGTCAGGAAACAATTAGTTCTTTATGTCTGTATGTCATGAAATGTTACAATCTAAAAAGATGTATCCAAATAGAGGGAAGGAAAACATTTACATTTGTTGAAATGCATTTTCTCCCTAGGATATTAAAATGGGGAAAAAAATAATAAAAAATAAAGAGCCTCTCTCGTAGTGCAAAGGGTTAAATCCCAGCGCTATCAAGATGTCCGCAGCCATTGCAGCAGGCCAGGGAGCTGACCCACAGGGCACAGCAGACCTCTCTAGTCTCGCCCACTGCTCCCCTCAGTGGTATATTTCAGTGGATCTGCCTGTTCTGTTCCCCACTCTGTGTCAAACCAACCCTTTCACCCCACATACATGCCTCTGGCCTATACCCCATAAATAGCATAAATATATCTTTCTTAAAGAAAATGTAAAAAAAGATTCTACGGTAAGCCAATACTTCAAGTTCCTCCTCACCTACTGCACAAACATGCCCTAAGGAGTGCCGAAGCCTGCATCCTCACGCCATGGTTCCCATCCCTCATTAGAGCATGACATAACATGCTGCAGGCTAACTTCCCTAATAAATTAAGGATGAACTAACTGGCAGGAAATAATATCCTTGGTGACCCTGACAACTCAGTGAGGTTTTGGATCAAAAGTCTGGAAGTAAAACTGCCACTACTGAATAATTACCAACCAGGAAACTGCCAGAAAAATAGTTCCTTGTGCCTTTGTTAAGTCTGTGATGTTTTCTTTAATTCTTTTACTTAATACAGAGATGTTCAGAAGAAATGTGCCGTTAAGGCTCCTTGTCCAAACAGGACAACATAAGAGTATGTTCCAAGAAATACATTTGTGATCTTACAACATGTGACGGAAACAATAGCAGTCCAATTCCCCTCTTGCCCCCTTACCTTCTGATTCTGTATAACTCAAGTAGGAAGAAAATATAGGTCACAAACATCATATGAAACTGTGATGCAACATCAAATACCTACAGAGTCAGAAAAGGAAAGAGCTGCCTTCCTTTTCTACAAATACAAGTTATAAAGAAAACTAAACTATTTGTTCAGGTTAACAAAGAGCTTGTATAATAAATCCCCAGAACCTAAACCCACTGAAGTTCAAACAAGAGAAAGTCTGACTGGCTCATGGCAAAAAGTCAGAGGGAGCAAAGCAACTGCACAGTATCTCTTTTGTCTTAAAAACATTTACTCTGTTTCTTTAAAAAGATAAGGGACTTCTCCTGATATACTTTGGACCAGTTACCTGAGAAGAAATCTTTATTTTGTTCTCTGTAAAGAACAAAAGGAGCAAACCCAAAATGAAGTCAGACAGGCCTGTCACAAAGGAGGAAGTGCCAGCCAAGTGTTTTTCATCCCTCTTCTTTTTTTTAAGATTTATTTATTTATTTCTGCATTCAGAACTGGGGTACAGCCAGAGATGCAGGAGCAGTGATAGGATTCACCAGAGACGAGTGGGAAGCAGAACAGGCGACTGTCGAAGTACACTGCTGAGGGGAGATGGGTGGGTCGGGAGAGGTCTGCTGTGCCATGTGGGTCACCTCTGGGATGTGGATGGAACTCATGCTGAATTCGCTTTTGCTTCTGAGTGCTGTGCTTTAACCCACTGCGCCACCAGGGAACGCCACATCCCTCTTCTTGTAAAGGAAGAAGAAACGTTTCCCAATCTGCCCTAAAAGACCTAGACAAAGGATGTTAAGAATACTGTTTGTGATACCATTACACAGTCCCCTGAATCAATTCTCAAACACCAAAAGTCTTAGACAAGTCTTAGAACCACAAAGATTCGATTTGAATATAAACATAACAAAACTAGCATGATTCTGCCCATGTCCACCCCATAATAAGACTTGATGACTCTAAAATGATGGGAAGATAATCATCTTTAAAGGTTTTCTATGCTAGGGCCCTCCCTGGTGGCACAACGGGTTAAAACACAGCACTACAAAGCAACCACTTTAGCACAAATTCGATCCCCAGACAGAGAGCTGTCCCACATGGCGCGGCAGACCTCTCCTGCCTCACCCACGGCTCCATTCAGCAGTGTAGCTGGTCAATCCGCCTGTTCTGTTTCCTACTCTGTCTTGGTGAGTCCTCTTGCCATCCTGCACTTCTAATCTGTACCCCAGTTCTCTATGCATAAATAAATCTTTTTTTTTTTGAGGACACATTCCACATTTTATTTACATTTTATGACTAATTTTAATCTCAAAAATCACATAACCATATATCTACTCCCTTTTTGTTGATTTCACTTAAACCTAAATGAGTGGTTTGTCAAACAAAGACTGTAAACAGATATTTACCATGTCTGTTACATGTAACACACAGGAACGGCTTTTAACAGAAATTCATTGAACTCTCCCCATGACTATTTTTATTATAAATACAAGTATCAAAACGAACCTGAACATACTTTTGACACCACAATTTGTGACAATATTCACTGTACCTGCAACTTTAGGCAATTTAAACAGCATCTCTTTTTCTAAACAAGATGGACAAAGCATGCTAATTAGGTCTTCTTTCTTGCAATTTTTCACTTTTGTGAAATACACATGCTTCCAAAGCCATTCGATACTTCTAGTAATGCTTTCATCTTGTAAAACTGAATTCAATTTTGAGCGCTCTAGGTTTATGTTTCAATGACTGAGCCTTGACAAGAAAAAAAAAAAACCTGTGCTGCATTTTTCCTCCTGTTACCTGAAAACATAATGGGTGTACATATATTAATTATATTCTTTAAAATGTACAGGTCATGCTTATCAGCTGGGATTCTTTTACTTAATGTGTGGGTATTTTGTATTGTGATATTTAATCAAAACATTAACATGAGTAGCAGGTTGTTGATTTAAGACAAGTCTAAGATCCACTAAAATTAATTATTGTATGTTTGTCCTTCTGGTGGCTGTGGAAGTTTCATATTTTCTTTGGACATCATTAAACGTCTTAGCTCTTGAAGTACAACTTTAATGCTATATGAATTTGCCATTTTGCTAAGACTGGTATGCTCCACGCATCAACCATTCCCCTGGAATTATTTATTCCATTCACATTAATTTTGGTTACAAATCTAACTGATGGAGGAGCTTCTGGGTCCACATTCTACTTTCAGGCTATATATTCTGTTTTCATAATTTGTCCCGGTGGCCCAATAATCATGCCTGTCCACCTTGTAAGTGTCATATCTTCATCATCATCAGGGCCTCAGCTAACCATACCATCACCCACTCCTTTTTGTCCTTCTTCTAGTTCTTCCAACAAGCAAAAATTATGAGGAACATTAACTCGTGTGGAGACCACAATCTTATCCTGCAACCCGACGCAGCCACCTCAAATAAATCTTTTTTCAAAAAAGGTTTTCTCAGCCCTCCCTGGTGGTGCAGTGGATTGGAGCACAGCACTCAGAAGCTATAGCCACCTCAGCATGAGTTCCATCCCCACCCCAGAAGTGACCCACATGGCACAGCAGACCTCTCCTGACCCGCCCGCTATTCCTCTCAGCAGTGTACTTCGTCAGTCAGCCTGTTCTGCTTCCAGCTCTGTCTCTGGTGAATACTCTCACTGCCCCTCTACCCCAGTTCTGCATGAATAAATAAAATCTAAAAAAAAAAAAAAAAAAGTTTTCTCTGCGCTATATAATTAACAACTAATAAAAATCCCCTAGAGAGTATGTTGTCATCACCCAGTGGAAACTACAAGTTAGACTTAAAGATCCCCTTGTAATTTGCTCATGTTCTACCAAGTTTACTCTACCTTCTAGATAGATGACTTTAGACAAGTTACTCAACCTCTTTGAGGCTTAAAGAACTTCTCTGCAAAACAGAAATTACAGTATTTGTGCCAGGTAGTTGTGAGGCTCTGGTCAGAAAAGGCAGGGAGAGCATTACCACTCTTTTGTTGTTGTGGTTGTCTTATTGCTGAAACCCCTTGGCGTTCACTGTGGTTTACTTTACCAAACAATATGGTCAACTAAAACCCTAGAGATCCATAATTCCCAAGAGTAGCAAATTTCTAAGAAACATTTCAAAGACTGTTACCAGACAACAAAAATATTTGGAAAAAATAAAGTGTATTTGTATGGCAAAATAATTTAAGATTGAGCTATCTCTACACATAAGTGAATTAAAAAACAGAACCAAAGGTGTAGAGTTAAATGTGTAATCTGGTTAATAATTCATTCCCCCAAAGTCTCCCTTCCAATAGCATTACAGGGATATGAATCAGAAAACTATCAGACTATTAAAAATGAGCCAAATCTACCAGGTGGAAAAATAACAAAAATAATGAACAACCATATACCAGAGACATTTTGTTGGGGTGGAGTTGGGAATGGGATCAAAAACGGGGTGAGGGGAGGGAAATGCACGGGATTATGGTGATGGCACATGGGTGACTTGGTGATGGGAAACCCGTGGGGATTACAATTGAGATGGAAAAAAAATGTACAAAATGATGTAAAAATAAAATTTTGTAAAAAAAAAAAAAAAAGAGCCAAATCCCCTCCCTGATGGCGCAGCAGGTTAAAGCACAGCATTGAGAAGCTAAAGCCACCTCAACATGAGTTCGAACCCCACCCACCCCGGAGGTGACCACATGGCGCAGCAGACCTCTCCTGACCCGCCCACTGCTCCCCTCAGCAGTGTACTTCGTTGATCTGCCTGTTCTGCTCCCCATTCTGTCTCTGGTAAAGCCTCTCACCACCCCTTCACCTCTGGCCTGTACCCCAGTTCTGTGTGCACAAATAAATAAATCTGTAAAAAAAATGAGCCAAATCACCTTATTTGAATAACGATATCTTTCCCACTTCACTAGGACCATGCAAAGTGTAAGTGTTAAATTAACTACATAACACCGACACACAGTCCATAACATACTGACTATAACCCAAGGTTAACTCTTTAAAAGAAAATACTAAACCTAGGCTTACTTGTATAAGTACATTTCTCCCAATGGGAAAATTAACTACAAAATGTCAGGCCTCTAATTAGGGGCCTAAAAGTGGCCCAGTACTGTTAGAAACTCCATGTGGGTATAAACACATAGGGTTGTCTACAATTGGCAGCTTTGTTTTCATTAAATAGGATTTTCAGCAGGGCATTTCAGGACATTTCAAATGATACCAAGTACAAAATGTAAGCACCAGAGCCAGCAACCATACCTGCCTTTATACAATTCCTCTTGCATGATCCTAAATTAGCACCACCGAGTACTAAAGAATATCCTAAACTCTTGCCAACAGGGAAGGAGCTAGAGGAGATGATGATAAGTAAAACAAGCCAGTGGGGCAAAACAAATACCTAAAGGTGTCATTTATATTTGTAAAACAGAGAAACCATGCAAAGGGTGAGATAAAGCCAAACTAAAAACTACCCAGACAGCTGACCAGAGAACCCAGGCCAGGGGAAGCAGGAGCGAGCACAAAGGGAGAGGGCCCGGGTAGAGAAAGGATTGTGGGTGGTATTTTGGTGGTGGGTGCAGTATAGTAATAAAACCTCAAGGGGGACAGACATCTTATATTTTTAAATCACAAACATCGATGTAAAAGGTAGACTAGTGCTGGAGGGGCTGGGTACAGAAGGTGTCTAATTTTGCCCCAAGCAAGAGAGGAGGGTGCCCTTGCAGTGCCATGCTCTCAACTCCACCCCTGGTATTCTGAGCAAAGGGACTAGAGAACAGGGTGGAGCTGAGCTGCTATTCTGGGAGACTTTAACAGGGGTAATGTTCCTGGATTTGCGCTCATTGTCATCTAGAGCTGCTGCAGACAGCTCCTCCAACTGGAGGGCCTTCAGTCCCCCAAGGAACGGGGAAAGCTCCCCCACCTCAGAAGCAACAGGCCTCTGGACCCATAACCAGTGAAAGAGGTTCTAACCCAGTGACAGTTTTTTAAGATACTATATCAAGATGCTAACTGGTTAAGTCTAGATAAAGAAATTTTTAAAGATTTATCCATTTATTCGTACAGAACTGGGGTACAGGCCAGAGATGCAGAGGGTGAGAGGACTTACCAGAGACAGAGTGGGGTACAGAACAGGCAGATCAACGAAGCAAACTGTTGAGGGGAGCAGCGGGCGGGTAGGGAGAGGTCTGCCATGCCATGTGGTCCCCTCCAGGGCAGGCAGGGATCGAACTCATGAGGAAGTGGGAAGTGGCTTAAGCTTGCTTCTTTGTGCCATGCTTTAACCCGCTTTGCCACCAGGGAGGGCCCTAGATAAAGAAATTTTAAGTAATACTGGTTTTACTTTTTTAATCCCTAATTTCTAAATTAGAGTGGGTCTGGCAATTAGCCTGCCTGGCAATCAGCCTGCCTGCCTGACTGAATCCCAACAATAATAAAAATAAAAATTTTCATTTTATCCTCCTTTAGAGAATTTTTCTAAGCAAAATGAGACATGGGTGAGGAAAAATAATTTTCCTTCCACCCTTTTAAGTTCTTGGCCAAGAGACCCTTGTAATAAGTCAAATTAGCAGAAGAAAAACAAAATTTTTAAAGCATATATATCTCCCGTATAAATGAGAGAAATGCAGGAAAGCTGAGTAACGGCCCAAATAGCCCCCTCAGCTAAAGAGAAGGGATACTAAGGGAGGCAGCGAAAGTCAGCACTGGGATGGCCAGGAAGGGCACAGTAAAAAATAATATTGTTGTCAATAAGGTTGCTGTTTTCTCCACTGATAAGAGATAAGCAGATTTGGCTACCTCCACTTACATATTAATTTATACACAGAAATAGCTCTTACAAAAGAGTAACTTCTATTCAGTTTTTAGAGCTTTTCCAATCTGCTGTTTCTCAAAAATAACCAGCCTAAAATAATGCTTATGTCAAAGACTTATTTTCGGGTGGCTCCCCTTCATCACCCACTGCAGAGTTCTCCAAACTATTTCATACAAAAGATTATATCACTATCACCTTTAAAAAACACAAAACAATGGTTCTCCTGGTGGGGCAATGGGTTAGGACACAGCACTGCAAGCCAGTGGCAGCCACTTCAGTAACAAGTTCAATCCCCAATCCCGGAGCTGACCCACATGGCACAGCAGACCTCTCCTATCTCGTCCACTGCTCCCCTCAGCAGTGTACTTCATCGATCTGCCTGTTCTGCTCCCCATTCTGACTCTGGTGAAACCTCTTATCACTCCTGCATCTCTGGCCTGTACTCTAGTTCTGTATGCATAAATAAAGAAATCTTTAAAAAAACAAACAACATAACACCACAAGATAATTTAACACCTATGTTTCATATCATAGATACTGTCCTTAATCCTTTACATAGAGTAAATAATTTAGAATAAATTATCCCCACAGTCACCCCATCAGGTACCTGAGTTCCTGAGAACATAAATCACAATATCAGTGGTAGATTTGGAATTCAATTTGGCAGTTTGATTCCAGAGTTTCAGTATCAAATTACTCAGAAAATTCCCTAATGCCTGAGATAAAACCTCCTACACCATCTCTCCACTATTTCATGTACTAGTCTTTCATGTACTAGACCCTCAATCAGTGTTTGAGTAGGAAATCTGCCTGCCTTACATTCTTAATGTTCATTTCCTCAAATGTTAAGAAATTATATGATGCTGAAGACAAATGAAAAAAAAAAAAAAAGAAAAGAAAATCTTACTCCTTCCTTTACAGAGTGGGAGAGCAAAAATCTGCCACCACAAAATGGAAAAATTTCCTAAGACAGACTGTGAAGGCTGAGTAGAGGTTGCTCTTTGTAAGAGACATTTATGTGTGTAAAGGAAAATCTCTACTTGAAAAGTGGTCTCCTTCACTGTTAGGGAAGTTCTCGTCTCAACTCTGATCCATACACAAGACAGAACTAAATCTTCTAATAGTCATGCCTGCTTACTGATACCAACTCCTCCTTCCTCCCCTCCTGTTTCCCAGTCCTGTCTTGGCTGAGATTATTTAAGATGGTGACCCAAGTGGTAAAAGATGGAGCTTTCCAGCCCTACCTGGCTCCCTAAAAGGGGCAGCTGAAAACTATGGGCAAGGTGGAACTGCGAGGTTGAATATAGGTTGGCCACCATATTTTCTGTGGTTTCAGCTTGCGCCATGGTCTTTGCTCTATTGATCCTATCTACTGGTAGAACTGATGGCATCCTGCTGTTAGCAGGTGACTAAGAGGCACCCTGAGACCCCAAACAACAAACAGGGTGTTTGGATCCTAAAAAGGGATCCTGCCAACTGCTGCATAAAGACAAAGACTGTTAGTGTGAAACTTGAACAGAATTAATGTGCATAGAGAAAAAAGAGAAGCGAGGATATTACTATACTAGAAAAGCCCAAATTACCCATTCTCTTGTGGGCAAATGTCCAGCCAAACAATTGTTGGCACAAAGCAGATCCAAAGGAAGGTGAAAGCTTGCCACAAGTCTAAGGCATCTTCCAGTGGGAAGACATGGTAGAGGTAAAAAGAGCCAGGCAAGTCTGGGACAAAAGGAGAGACACAAAAATACACATCAGTGGTCCTCCCTGGTGGTGCAATGGGTTAAAGTGCAGCACTATGAGGCTAGCTGCTGCATGATTTCTATCCCAGGCCAGGGAGGATAGCACAAGCCCACAAGTGTTTGGCTTTTGAATAAGCCTGGCTGCTTACCTCAACTCTTACTTCCCAGCAATTCTCCCTGCAGGCAGTCAAGACTCATGGCCGATTCATGATGTTGACAGGATTTGCAATCCTCAGAGATCTCGTTGGCTGGGAGGTGGAAGTGGAGTCCATGAAACATCAGTGGGTGGAGTTCATTCAGGACATATTCTCCCCCTCACTCACCACCCAAACAAGCAGAAGGGATATGTGTGAGAGACCTACGGATGGCTGGCAATGGTAGCCTTTATTCTTGAACTTGTACTTTGATTTTGCTCTTTTCCATCCAGAAAAACTTGCCGGCCACCTTCTGCCTCTTTCCTTTGGCTCCCTGCCAGAAGGTGCCTTAGAATTGTCGCAAGCTTTTGAATCTCAGTGGCCTGCTTTGGGCCAACCCTGTTTGGCTGGGCATTTACCCACAGGGGTTAGGTAACTGAGTGTTTGGGGAAACTACTATACGTTCTTCTCTTCTCACCATGCACACTAATTCTATTAAAGCTCTCTACTGAAAGTTTTATGCAGTAAGAGTATGATTTGTCTTTATGTGCCTGATAACAGAACCCACTTAGAGTGAGCAAATTTGGGGTCTCTGGGTGTCCCTCAGTCTGCCCACTAACATTAGCTCTCTCATTTTCTCACTTCCTGATGTAAATCTGCTTTGGGGTCTTGTCTTGTACTCTGAAGCACACTGATGGTTATCTGTTATTCACCAAGGCTATGTGGAGGGCACAGCCCACTGGCATCACCATTGTGTATGTGGCCCCTCATTAACCACAAAGCTGTTCAACAACACTTGATGATACAGTCTCATGCCGGCAGTTTCATTCACATGGCAGAAAGATTTGTTAGTGACCTCCTTGCACTGCTAGAGTTGGCCCTAAATCATTAATTCTCTACAATTAATTCTCTACAATTACCTTATTTTAACTACCTCTGGTGTAGATTTTATCCAAAGATAGTCATCATCAGCTCCTTCCTATTTTGTCCCCCAACTGCTGCAGCTATAAAGAGATAAAAATGTACTTCCCTCTCCTTGGATCTGGGCTGACTTTGTGACCTGTGATCACAAAATGTGGCACAGAATGGTCCAGGCCTGGCAGCTTCCACTTCCACTCTTAAAGCCAATGAACAGGCTATAAGGAAATTCAGAATGCCCTACTGGATAGACTGACCATGTAGAAGTTAATACATGAATAAGGTATCACCTAGAAAGAGAGAATAGTCACATGGAAAGCTATCAAGAATCCAAACCAGAGTTGTATCTTTCCCGCCCAGCTACCAGCTGAAAGCAGGCAATGAGTGAACGTCAACAGATGTCATCACCTAGGGTAGGAGAACCATCCAGACATGTCAAAATTATTGTTTTAAGCCACAAATCTTTTGGTAACGGTGATACTGTGATTTATAGTAAGAAATGTATTTGGTCTTCATTCTCATTGCTGGCAGAGTTCATAAAACCCTTGAAACCACCTAACAGAGGAGTCTTTTGTCTTTCATAAGCTCCCCTTTGGAATTTATGCTAAGGAGATGACTTGGGGTGGTGCCACTTGATAGTCTTAGGAAGGGGTGGTCACCAGAATTCTAATCACCAAGTAATTAGAGGGTTAGATGGTTTCAGCTCCATCCAGTGTCCTGAGATGGAATGGAGATGGGGGGAGCAAGCAGATTTAGCTCTATAAAAACATTTAAACAAAATTCAATGAAGTTCTTGGTGGAGGATGATGCACCCCAGTTTCACGGAGATGTAAGTTTCTATGTTTGGGACCCTTCTAGATCCCACCCTCCGAGCCGCTTCATCTAGTTATTCATCTATATCTTTTCAAATAAATTGTTAAATACTGTTTGACTTTTGTGAGCCATGCTAGCCAAGCAGTCATACCCAAGGGTCTTAAGAACGTGCCAACCTGGCAGATAAAGGCTCTAAAGCAAGCTCTGCATGTATGTGCATGTGTATGTACATGCACACGTGTGCCTGTGGGATGTGACGCTATCTCCAGTTAGTGTCAGAACTGAATTAGACTGTAGGAAATGCAGGCCCTGCTGAGAACTGGGAACTTGCTTGGTAGTGTCAGAAAAAAACAAACATTAGAAGTTGGTTTTGCACGGCAATAGATAACTAAAACATTATTTAGTATAACTTTTCCTTGCTGGAACTCTTTTCCCTTGCTGGACTATAAAAAACATACCTGTCATAACTCCAATACTGAGCACAGCACCTAACATAGAATATAATGAATATGTGTATGCACTGGTGGTGCAGTGGGTTAAAGCAGAGTACCACGAAGCTACCACAGCCCCTGCAGCACAAGTTTCATCCCTGGCCAGGGAGGTGACACACAGAGCATGGTAGACCTCTCTTGACCCGCCCGTTGCTCCCCTCAACGTATTTCAGTCCGTCTCACTGTTCTGCTTCCTAGTCTCTGATGAATCCTCTCACCCCCCACCCCACACACACACCTCTGGCCTGTACCCCAGTTCTGTACGCGTAAATAATCTCTAAAAAAAGAAAAGTTACAAGGAAAACTCAAAACAACCCCCGCATTCCAACAGAAACATCTAAATAAAAAAAATATGTATGGTCAGATATAGGGTAGTGCTGATGAGTTCAAAGTCATAAAATCAATTTCTATAAGTCAAATTTTTAAAAAGAGAAAACTACTATTACCAACCTAAATTCAACCTGTCATTTCATTATGCAAAGGTCTTAAATCATGAAACAACACAGTATGCACTGGGTAAATCCACCCCCATCACTACCGAAGGGCAGAGGAAGAACTTAAAATAGCCTATTTAGAACAAAGTACAGTGCTAATACATAGTCCCAACACAAGGATGGGAGTTCTGAAGATATAAAAGTGATATGATTTAATGTGTAAAGTAAGGCTAAGAAGTAAGAAGTCATCAATATCTGATTTTTACTACTGAGTTGTTACATAATCTTAAGACTCACTGAATTTGAAGCTTTCCTCCATATATAAGCTCAAAGCAGTAACACCCTCTTTCTAACTTCAAGGAGTAATGACCTCGGAGTATTTTAGAAGAAATGGTTACAAAAAAAAACAAAAATTAAAGACAAGATTACTAACTTTTCAAAGTAAAAGTCAAATTAGGAACCAACAAGTGGTATACACAATAAATGGCAGTTTACACAAAAATGTCTGGCACCTACAATTCTAAGATAGTGAAAAGAAAACTACAGTGAGTAAAAAGCAGAATCAGAAAGTGCCTCGAATTAATCATCAGACCAAGTGAAAGCAAATAACTTCATATAATCAATTCCAATACCATAAAATTAATACAGCCCCTTTAAAAAAAAAAAGCCGAAAGTCCAGAAATGAAAGCTGGTTGATAGAGCTTGCACCTCTACTGCAGACATACAGAGTCACATACCCATTTATGTTCAGAATACAAATACTCTGAGATTCAGCTGATCTGTCTAGTCTAATCTTAAAATGTAACAACGATGCACTGCAACGGCTTCAGACTAGCTAACTGGAACTGTAGTGGGGTGCCATATAATATGGAAGGTGGGTGGGTGAAGAGAGAGAGATCTCTTGCTTCTGCTGTCCGACTAGTCCCCTGGTACAACTGGGAAAGAGACACATGGAGAAGAAAGACACCTGGAAGAGACACAAGGGTGAGAGACACGCAAGAAGGAGGACAATGGCCGGAGTTAATTTTGATTTGTACTTTTGTGTCTCTCCTTTTGTCCCAGCTTTCTGGGGCTAGCTTCAGAATCCTTTTCCTATGGTTTCCTGCCAGAAGATGCATTAGACTTATAGCACAAACTCTTGGGACTCAGTGGGCCAACTTCAAGCTAATCGTGTTTGGCTGGGCATTTGCCCACAAGGGCATAAGCAATTTGAGGGCTTTTTTTTTTTTTTAATATCATTTGTTATTTTTTTAATACCCTTTCTTCTTTCTTTATGCACTTCCATTCTATAAAATATCTATTATACTAATGGTCTGTTTCCTTTATCCTTATGCTGTGGATAGCAGGACCCCTTTCAGAGTAGAGTGTTTATCACCCCATTTCTGTGGGTCCCTGAGAACCCCCAGGTACTAACAGATTTTTTTAAAGTTACCTGCAAACTATTCTAAGGAAATCAGTGCACCGAGACATAAGAACCCAAGAAAACTCAAGAAGGAACAAGGAGGAAACTGCTGGACCAAGAAGAAAAGTGAAATTCAATGTCTGAGTCGAAATCTATGAAAGAATCCAAAAAGGCAACCCTTAAATGCACAAAAATAGCAAGAGATTTTCTACTAGCAAGCAAAGGAATAAAGAGTAGCTTTGGATGGAAGAAATTTCAGAGGCAAAAACAGCTTAACCCCAAGAGTAGGAAGTGACCTCAGCTGCCTCAGGCAAACAGGCCTGATGTCTTTGACAGCAACATCCTCTCATCCACCAGCAGTATCAGGGGAGGCTGACATGGAGTCAGAGCCAGAGGATCACATCTTTCTGTTATCACCAGTCTTTAGGACAAAGAGTCCAACTTTCCTCCTTAAGAGGGCTACGTCCCCCTCCCCCCCCCCAGTAGTGGAGGGAAATGGAAACCAACCCCCTCCTTGCAACCACAGCAACAGTACAATTAAAAAGTTTTGAGAACATTAACCCAGCAATCTTCACAAGCCCCAGGACATACATCGGCAATAACTCACCAGACACATACAAAAAACAAAACATAAAAGAGGTTAAAAAACTCATCTAAAGTTTGCCAAAGAAATCAGCAGCTAAAGCAGGATCTGAATTCAGGTTTTCCTTCACACAGTATCAAAGCCTGACTCTCAGTCTTGAATTCAGTAGATACTGTGTTCAGTGTTCTCCAGTGTTAAAGTCAGTCCAGGTCAGGTTCTTGGCTGACTGGAATAGGAAAAGGAAAAATTTCCCTCAAAGCTTCAGAAGGAAAAGTCAAATTATTAAATGCAGCACACTTTGGTTCAAACGTCCAGACACTCCTCTACCCTGCCAAAAATGTTTCCCAGCCTAAGGAGGCGGAAAAGATGCATAATCAATGATAGACATCCACCAAGCATTAAATGAACATTTACTATGTACTGGCACTATTCTAGGCACTGAGAAATTACAATGATCAATAACATTCCTGCCCTCAAGCAGTTTTCTATGATTATTCATGAAATTAAATACTTAGGTGATGAGAAGTGCTAGGAAGAAAATGGAGGGGTGCTGGGGAGGGGCACAACAGCAGCCACTGAAACAAAGCCACTGCAAGGATGTAGATCCAGATGGATGAGGGCAGCAGCACAATACTGTATGCCAGGATCACTACAGCTCCGGCTGAAGAATTGATGTCAAAGCTGGTGCCATCCACAATGAGTGTGAGCACCTCACCCACTGCTAAGCCAAGGAACTCATGTCACTAGTGTAGAAGTGCTAGAGAATCTACACTTGATGCTCAGTGGGAACCAGAAGCATGCGTGTAGTTGGAGCATCTGCTAACCTAATACAAGGCCAAGAAGGCACTGCACAAGCAGGCCACGGAGACATATAACTAAGGCTTCCATTGGTGAATTCTATGGCCTTAGATTCCCTCAGTTGGATAACTCCCTAATGTGGAAATCACTTATTTGTTGGCCAGCAGAACCATGCACTGTAGGAGTTCCACTTAACTTGTTACACATACAACTCAGTGAAAGGAGGGGCAGAGAAGTGGCCCCATCTTCCCCAACCCACTTACATGCAGCTGCCCGTGACTACAAGCCTCAGTACACCATGGACTTCCGTGAGTACAGGGTAGCTGCTTGGACCTATGGGCTGAGCAGCCAGGTGGGCGTAGGTACATGGAAACAGGCTTGTATCCTAGTACTGCAGGGAGTAGACCCATTGAGGAGAGACATGTAGAAATACTTGAAAAAGAAACTTGGAAGAGACACGTGGGTGAGAGATGGGTGGGGAAGATGCCCCTGGTCCTCACCAGAAACAATGCAGCCACTATCTTGAACTCATTGTTGAATGGCACAGAACACTTTTAATTTTGAGTCTCTCCTTCTGTACCAGCTCTCTGGGATCTGCCTAACCCTTGCCAGAAGATAACCTGGATTTGTGGCACGCTTTCAGGTCTCTGCAGCCGCACTGGCCAAACCTGTTTAGCCGGGCTTTAGTCCATTATGGTACAGGCATTTTTGGAGTTTTTCTGGAAAATTATTGTGTGAAATTCTATCTTCTCCCTCTTTCTCTTTAGGCACACCAATTCTATTAAAAATATTTCACACTAGGGTCCTCCCTGGTGGCACAATGGGTTAAAGCACAGCACTAGGAAGCTGGCCACTGCTGCTTCAGCAGGAGTTCGATCCCTGACAGGGAGGTGACCCACATGGCCTAGCAGACCTTTTCCTAGCACTACTTCCCTCAGCAGTGTACTCACCAATCTGCCTGTTCTGCTCCCCCCTGTCTCTGGTGAAATCTCTCACCAGAGAGATTTTCCCCCACACCTCTGGCCTGTACTCCAGTTCCGTATACATAAATAAATAAATCTTCAAAAAATTCACACTGAGAGTTTGCTCCCTTTGCCTTTATCTACACAGATGACTGGATCTATGTATACCCCATGAAAGTATGGAGTCAGTCCCTGGGCACCCTTCAGTCAGGCACTAAAAATTTCACTCATCCACCATCAAATTTTTAGTGTTATGTATCAGATGAAATCCAGGGGATATGAGTTTCCACCCTTGCTTTGCCTCTGTGATCTTATGTCGCCTGCCTGCTCTGGTTTTTTATTTTCCATCAGTCAAATGACTGAACTGCCCGAGATGCTCTCTAAGCCCTGACATTTAATGATGTTCTTTGTTTTATGGCAACTAAATGTTGCCATATGAAATGAATTAAGTAATGCTTTGGAGGGGGGCAGAATAAAAGGAGACATCAATAACTTATAATCACTTCTTATTTATCTCTGACTATAAGCCTGAGAAAATAAAATTAATAACTCAGAAGAAACTTCTAAAAGTTTTCATACAAACTAAAAGTACAATAAATATAATCCAATATTACTTTTAGTTTTGATATATTTCTATATAAGACTAAAATTAAAATCACATTTAATAAAAGTACCCTTATCTCAGAAGTAAAAGCAATCTTACAGCCTTGTTAAATACAGGCCAGAAAAATTCCAATAGGTATCCAGGTATCTGCCAACTGATAAAGACTATTAGAAAATCACAAAACATATTTAAAACAATACTTTTACCGAACACTCATTAAACACTTCCTATACACTTGGCATAAAAAAGCACTTTTCCACACATCCTCATTTACTCCACAGGACACTATTGTTATCCCCATTTCACAAATCACAAAACTTGGGCTTACAAAGGTTAAATGATTTGCCCATATGGAAGAGACGGAAAACCAAATCAATTACCAAAGCACATGCTCTAACCACTATACTATACTATGCTATGCTATACAACAGAAATTAAACCCCAGATACCGTGGGGAAAATCCTTCCCTGTTCTGATAACTAAAATGTCATAACATTCAGAGGACAGAGAGAAACAATGAATAAACCTAACTTAACTTGAGCCAGAACACAATGACTCATGCTATAATCTCAGCAAATCCCATGATATTCATTCCTCAACCTACTTATCTATGAAGGAGCTAACTTCACCAGAGCTAACCATTACCTGCCTCCTAGTCGGTTGTGGATGTTAATTAAAATTCGTAATATAGAGACAGATCATTAGACAAGAGATGAGAAAAACTATAGCATTATTATTGTTGTTTTGATGCCAGAGCAAGTACCAAAAATCAAGGCAAATAATTTACATGCACTGAGAGTGTAGGGCTTTTCAAAAATTTGAAAAGGAACAATTTTTCCCTTGTTGTACAGAGAAATAACAAACTATACAAACCTAGCAATTGCACTTATATATATTTGTTCCAGAGAAGCGAAAATCTTACATTTACATAAAAACATGTACATAAATGTCCATAGCAAATTTATTCATAATCACCAAGACTTGGGTGGGGGAGCATAATAGATGACTAAACAAACTAATTCATCCAAACCATGGACTATTACTCAGCAATGAAAAAGGAAAGGAATTATTAATACAGGTGACTTGGATGAACCTCCAGGGAATTATGCTGAGTGAAAAAGCCAATACAAATGGTTACATATTATATGATACTATTTATACAACATTCTTGATAGGACCAAAGGGAGAATATTAGTAGCTATCAGGGAATACAAATGGGGCTGAGGAGCTGGTAATGGTTCACCTACTGTACCCTTAATCTCTGGACAAAACCTTATTGTAATTCTGTCCACTGTATTGTCTCATCATTTTAATTTGATGGGATGAGAGTAGCTACAAAAGGGAATCAGATGAGATCTTTGTTGCGGTGGAAATGTTGTGCATGTTGGCTATATCTATAGCAATATCCTAGTTGTGACAGTACACTATGGTTTTCTAAGATGTTATATAATGGGGCCTCCCTGGTGCAGGGATTAAGTTTCAGCACTAACAATCTATTGCCAGCCACTACAGCATGAATTTGATCCCCGGCCAAGGAGGTGACCTACATGGCACTAGAGACCTCTCCTGTCACACCCACTGCTCCCCTTAGCAGTGTATTTCAGTAACATACCTGTTCTGCTCCCCACTAAGTTCCTGGTGAATCTTCTCACTCCTTTCCCCCATCTTCTCTGGCCTATACCCCAGTTCTTGTACGCATAAATAAATAAAATAAGGGCCCTCCCCGGTGGTGCAACAGATTAAAGCAAAGCACTATGGGGCTGTCCTTGGCCACTGCAGCACCAGGTTGTTCCCCAGTTAGGGAGCTGACCCACATGGCATGGCGGACCTCTCCTGTCTCAACCACTGCTCCCTTCACCAGTGTATTTCAGTCCATCTGCCTGTTCTGCTCCCCACTCTGTCCCTGGTGAATCCTCTTACCCCCTGCACCTCTGTCCTGTACCCCCTCTGTTCCTGTATGCATAAATAAATAAATCTTTAAAAATAAATAATCTTAAAAAAAAAAAAAAAAAAGATGAGGGCCCTCCCTGGTGGCACAGCAGGTTAAAGCACAACAATGTGAAGCTTAAGCCACTTCAGCATGAGTTGGATTCCCATCCATCCCTGAGGTAATCCACATAGGGCAGACTTCTCCTGACCCGCCTGCTGTTCCCCTCAGCAGTGTTCTTCTCAGTCGGCCTGTGCTTCTCCCCGCTGTCTCTGATGAATCCTCTCAATGCCCCTGCACCTCTGGCCTGCACCCCAGTTCTGTAATGTATAAATAAATAAATCTTTAAAAAATAAAAAAGATTTCCTCTTAAACAACAACAAAAAAAGATGCTTTGATATGGGGAAACTATTTTCCCCATAGGAAAATTGGATCTCTTTATTGTATTTCTCACAATTAACAAAAGGTAACATGTTCCTTATAAAAGTAAAGCAAAGTCTGTCTGCCTGCTAATGCCTCTCACTCCCACACTGAGAAAAGCATGCAAACTCACTATGCATTACTGTGTATAAAAGATTTTGTTTATGTATCAAAAATGGCATCATACATGCTACATATTACCTGTAGACTATCTTCTCCACCTATAACATCATAGAGTTTGGGGAAAAAATCTTGGTCCCTCCCTGGTGATGCAATGGTTAGAGCAGCACTGCAAGAGAGCAGCAGCCCCTTCGGTGACCCACCGAAGACCTCCCCTGACCAGCCTGCTGCTCCCCTCGGCAGTGTACTTCAACAGTCGGCCTGTTCTGCTCCCCACTCTGTATCTGATGCATCCTCTCACTGCCCCTGCATCTCTGTATGCATAAATAAATAAATCTATTGTATAATAGTTGAATCAACGATGCTCAATGAACACAAGAGAGTGAGTGCAATATAGAAGTCACATTCTAAAGATCTATAAAAACATAAGTCCTTCCACTCCCCTCTGTTTCCCCCTTTGATCTAGTCTGTGGTCCTATGGAGGAAGAAACACAAAATGATTTCTCTTCAGTTGAAGAAGGGATAATTCTCCCATGTACTCAAGGTATAGCAAATAAGCCTGTCTGAAAATGTATTCCTCCTTCCAGCAGAAGTGCTCAAGATGTATTACTGCTAATTATCTAAATATCCATTTGTAAAAATAGATACTATCACTATTAAGTGCTAATGCTTTATATGCTTTACCTCTAAACGCTCCTCCTACGCCACCCCCATTTTACAGACAAAAACCTGAGCTCAATGTAAAATTACTTGTCCATGATCAAAAGGCCAGTAAGTGGTAAACAATCTGTTCAAAAATACAAAACTAGTGCTTTATAAACTTTTTAAAGGGTTTCCTATATTAACGCATGTCAACAGGAGAGAGTCAACAAATTTAATAAGAGTATTTAGGCCAATGTCATTTTCTAAATATGTCTGCTGACTTTGATTCAAATTTTTTTCCTATCTAGCATATTTTTGTTAAATGTCAAGTCCTACTTGTGTCAGGGGCAGAGAGGTGGGGAAAAAAACAGAAAGACCTCCAACCCCAAAGACTGCAATTGCAATACACTGTAACTGTAATTACAGCACTGGAATGTGTGGCAAGAGTTTCTCCCTCAAGGAAGTAAAAAGTGCTATGGTTTGAAGAATCCATCTTCCCAAAAGCAAATGGTAACTTCAAACATTAGCTTCCTTCTATCTGTTCAGAGCAGTTACAATTGTGCTCTGATACTCTACAATCAGAATTTCCCTTCTTGATCCCTGGGCAAAGATCTACAATGTTTTTCTATACTAGCCGGTGCACCAGACATGCTCCATAAATGTGAAGGGAGGCTTATCAGTTCAAATCAACATAAAGTTACTCCAAAAACAGTGATGTAATTTTTGGAGATTCTGGCAATGACAAAAAAAAATTTAACCTTTTTGGTTAAATCACAGAAGTACAGGGTTAAAACTGACTCAGACACCATTTTGAATACAGGTTCTTAAAGTGAAATCACTCATGCATTGTTACAAGACTCATTAAGAGAAGTTTTCAGAAAAAGCTGAGGTCTCTCCATTTACAGTATGACGTTGCTTTCCATTGCTGCTGCTTTAAATCCAATGAAAATGAATTTTTTAAAATGCAATGAAAAAATACTTTTAATATATTTTTATATCATTCTTCATTTGTACAATGTATGCTTTTTCATCTTGGTTGCAACCCACGTGGTCTTCCCACCATCAATTCACCCATGAGCCATCATTATAGTCCTATGCTCTTCCTACCCCTGTTTTGACACTATTCCCCTATTCCTCCTCCCTTGTAGAATGTCTTTGGTTTATAAATGCTTGTTGACTTTAGTTTTTACTTTATTACATTACTGTTTTTCCCCTGATCAACATGTCAACATGCGCTTTAAAAACTACCATCAACATCATAATCATCTTAGCAGTAACTCATTTGTAGGCTACCTTCTATGAACCAGACACTTAACATGCTATTCCTGACCCTTACAACCACTTTTGAAAGTAGGTATTATCACCCGTTGTACATTCATGGTTGCCAGGTTTAAGGACGTATTCCCAAATGCCAAGGCTACCCAGAAGCTGGGTTAGAAGCTCATGATCTGGGCCTCCCTGATGGCACAAGGGATTAAGCTGCAGCACTATGAAGCTATTCAAAGACACTGCAGCATGAGTTTGAACCCTGGCAAGGGAGCTGACCCACATGGCGTGGCAGATCTCTCCTGTATCACCTGTTGCTCCCCTAAGCAGTGTTTCAGCCAATCTGCCTGTTCTGTTTCCCACTCTGCCTCTGGTGAATCCTGTAAGCTCCCCCCACACCACCTCTGGCATGCACCCCAGCTCTTACATGCATAAATAAATAAATTTAAAAAAAAAAAAACCTCATGATCTTCCCATTATATAATACTCTGCCAAGGACAGAAAAAGTGCGCTGCACATATGGCGGTGACAGTCGCTTCAGATGCTGACATACATTCCTCACTGGTAGTTATGTAGTTTCGCTGTCTTTTCAATTTTTCAGGTTGCTTTAGCTAATTATTTTTTCATGATTCCTCAGTGATTTGTAAGGTTTTTAAAGAATTTTTAAAAAGTGAAACCCTTTTCTAAGTAAAATCTTATGTGAAAACATTCAGCAGGGGAGGAGGAGGGAGATGGATCAAAACAGGGGAGGAAAAAGCACCAGAGACTGTCGTGATGGTTCACTGGTGTCTTGGCGGTGGAAATTTTATGGGAATTACACTTAATAGCAGAAATCAAACACTGCACAAAAATGAATGGCCACTTTATACACACACACACACACGCACAAAGCTTATATGAAAACACTAAAATATAAGACAAGGCATAGCTAAGCTGCTCTGGTTTAAGTATAGTGGGAGAATCAAAATTTCTCGCTTCGGTACTCCAAGGAACATAGTTTGAAAAACACCAGCTTAAAAGAGAAGACACTGTCTTCTCCTCCACTTTGTCATTCACCATCTGTATAACTTCTGGCAAGAAACAATGAGTTCACTTTTTCTTGTCCTTTACAATACAAATGCCACCACCTACTTTATAGGTTTGTTATGAATATTACATGGAAGAACAAATATAAAATTCCCATCACAAGGTTAAGTATTATCCTGCAAAAGCAACGACTGCTGCAAATTCAAGAAAGTTGAACAAATATCTTTGATGACATTTTCAGTCTGCAGAGACGGAACAAATGCTCCCACAGTGCAACTAAAATAAATAAGCCCACTAAGTCCTCATTAAAGACATCAATGGTAATGCCTACTCCCAACATGGCTTCCCAGTCAATAACCCAGACAATTCAAAGCACAATTTTGATAATGGAAAAGGATCACTTATGAGATACCTTAATACAGATACTAAGTATCAAGTACATGAATTAATGCTGTTTTGATTACCTGAACTAAGCAACTAAATACTGCATTTAATGAGTACCTTTATGTTCCTTTTCTAATGTTTATTATCTAATGTTCATCTGCCTATCTCTTGGACTTCCAGTTCTCCAGGTAGCACAAACCAAAAATATGTATGCCATGTGCACTTTTTCTTTCTTTCTTTTTAAGATTTATTTATGCATACAGAACTGGAGTACAATCCAGAGGTGTGGGGGGTGAGAGGAATCACCAGAGACAGAGTGGGCAGCAGAACAGGCAGATCGACCAAGTAACCTGCTGAGGGGAGCAATGGACAGGTCAGGAGAGATCTGCCATGTGGGTCAGCTCTCTGGCCGGGGATTGAACTCGTGCTGCAGTGGCTTCAAAAGCTTCATAATGTGGTGCTTTAACCTAATGCACCACCAGGGAGGGCCCTGCCACGTGCACTTTTTCAAAGAAGCAATTTTAACCCAGCCTTTCCTAATCATTAGGAATCTATTTTCTTAATCTGGTTTTGATAATAGATTCCCATTCTACTTGTATAGCCAGAGACCAAAACAACGTTTATAAGAGAATACCAACCCCAACCTAAGCCTACCAAATAACTCAGATCACATATTTTATGGAAGCAGCAGATGCTGGCTTTGATTCCGACAATTAAGAACCTTAACAACAACGCATCACACTGCCATGAAAGATAAGAAACGTCACTGAGTATTCAACATGGCAGTCAAAAAGATTCAGAATGCTAATCTTCTATTTTATCAGGAGATCTTGAGCAATTCACCTACATACATTCTATTGATTACTTCTTCATAAGGAAAATTAAAATACACTCATTAAAATGCCAGAGGTAGTATTTTAGTTTAACCATCAAGCAACTGTGTCTTGGGCTTACCAGAAACTCATTTAATCATCTTTATAATCTTCATAATTTTTAAACAAGCCCACATTTAAACCATCCCAGAAGACAGTAACTAAGTCTTTGAGGAAGATATTTCACAACCTCCCTTGGTAACATTTCAGTATCTTGTAGTCAGGAAGTTCTTTCTAATTTGTAATCGGATAGCCTTTCTGTTGCAATTAAGACACATTCCCTCTTGTTTCATCCTCAATAGAAGAGAACATCTGCTTAATACCACCTGAACAATATTCCTTCAAGAGATTTATAAAATATAGGAAGCCCATTTCATACAGCTTCATGTAAATGCAACATGGCTTTAACTGGGTCACCTTGGACAAAGAACATGATTGAGATTCTTAAATTCCCAGTTTTATCACTGACATGCAGATGCAATACCTCAATTATCCCATCGGTAAAATGCAAGACTAACACGTTAGGAAAATTCAGTCCTTCAAAAAGTGAAACATCCTGAAAAAAGATTCTCAGTCCCAATCTAAGTCATACACTCTATGGAAGCTACAGGCGTTGGTTTTGATTCTTTTAGTTTAGGAAGAATCAGACCAATAACACGTTACTATAGGGCTGAATTCCACTCCTAGGTTGATACTGAAAACACTGAGAACAAGTATCACTATACACATACTCACAGTAGCATTATGACTGATATCCAAAGTGAAGAGTCTAAATGACCAGCAAGGAATGAATGGATAAACACTATATATACATACAATAGAATATTATTCCGGAGCAAAAAGGAATGAAGCATCAATACATTCTGCAACATAGATAAACCTACAAAACATTATGCTAAGTGAAAGTAGTCGGACATAAAAGGCTATAGATTGTATGCTTCCAATTATATCAAATATCCAGAGTATCAATCCATTCAGAGAGAACTCAGATTGGTGTTTTCCAAAGACTGTCATTAAAAGAGGGAATAATGAGAAACTGCTTGAGGTTTTACTTTGGAATAACAGAAAAGTTTAGAAGTAGACAGAAGTTGACTTTATAACATGGTGAATGTACAAAATAACAAATAATTATTCATCTTAAAATTGTGAATTTTGTGTTATGTGAACTTCACGCCAAAAAGCTACCTTAAAAGAAGAAAACTGAGACCTATGGGAACAATATTCATAAAATGCTTAGCACTTCCCAGGAAAGTAGCATGAAATACTAGATAGGATGGTAGCCAAACATTTACTATTATCTCAGTGTAGCAAATTAGACTCTGGGCAAATAATATATAAATGAGAATCAAAATAGAAACCAAAATAAAGCCTTGAGCTTTGTCATAATTATACCACATTCTATGTGAAAATTTAAAAGTGAACAAGCAGAGATAAAGAAACCAAGCACTTCAGCTAATTAATTAGTGACAATGACTATGGGAAAGCAGTAAAAAAAAAAAAAAAAGAAATTAAGGTAAGGAATGAACTTTAAAACTCAATACTACAAAAACACTAAGAATCGGAAAAGACGAAAAACAATGCAAAAAGTACACTGCCCCCCTTTTTTAAAGATTTATTTATGCATACAAGAACTGGGGTACAGGCCAGAGGAGGGGGAGGGAGCAGGTGAGAGGATTTACCAGAAACAGAGTGTGGAGCAGAACAGACAGAGTGACTGAAATACACTGCTGAGGGGATCAGCGGGCAAGACAGAAGAGGTCTGCTGTGCCATGTCGGTCACCTCCCTGGCTGGGGATCGAACTCGTGCTGCATTGGCTGTGGAGAGTTTCATGGTACCCCTGTACTGCCAGCGAGGTGCATCCTTTTATCCTTTAATACAACCTACTGGCAATAGACACAAGTCTAAGCAGCCAAGGACACAAAAAGGAAAAGGGACTGCTCTTCCCTTCACAGACCTTTTAGTATTACTTCTTAAAGCATTACATTAAAGTATTATTTATTTCTTCTGGTGGGAAGAATAAGAAGTGCTAATAGGCCCTCCCTGGTGGCGCAGCAGGTTAAAGCACAGCACTAAGGTAAAGCCACTTCAGCATGAGTTCGATCCCAGCCCTGGAGGTGACCCACAGGTGCGGCAGACCTCTCCTGACCCTCCCACTGCTCCCCTCAGCAGTGTACTGCATCGATCTGCCTGTTCTGCTCCCCACTCTGTCTCTAGTGAATCCTCACACTACCCTCACACGTCTGGCATGTACCCCAGTTCTTTATGCATAAATAAATAAATCTTTATAAAAAAGTGCTAATAGTCAAAATACACAGATCACCTCCATTTCCTCCCTTTCTACTTCTTAAACCCACTTTACTCTGACCTCTGACCCTACATTCATCTAATATTATTTTTGCTATGATCACCAGAAGTCTCCCCGCTGCATTGCTAAATCTAACAAAAAACTACAGGTAATCAATTCCTTCTTGATACATGCTCCTCTGTTTCTGAGGTTTTCTCTTGAACCCTGCAATTGGTTCCTGAGCACTCTACTACTTGTTATTTATGGGCCTTTTCTCTAGGAGGTCTCATTCATTTCCCTTGGGTGGCAAATACCACTCATATGCCAAACACATCTAGATTTATTTCAAGCATCACTTTTGAGCATTAGCTCTAAGCCTGCATACTTGATGTTCCACTTGTATTTTTCAGACATCTCACACTTAGCTTGACTAAAATTGAGATCTTCCTTCTACTCCCCAAATATAGTCAAATTCTCCTTCTCTGATGTTTCCCTCTCAACCAGCAACAACAAATGTTGGCGAGGATGTGGAGAAAAAGGAACTCTCCTGCACTGCTGGTGGGAATGCAAACTAGTACAACCACTATGGAAAACTGTTTGGAGGTTCCTCAAACTGCTAAACATGGAGCTTCCCTACGACCCAGCAATCCCACTCCTAGGTATCTACCCAAAGACACAAAAACACTGATTCAAAAGGAAACCTGCACCCCATGTTTATTGCTGCTTTATTCACAATTGGAAAGACATGGAAACAGCCCAAATGCCCAAAAGTGGATGACGGGATTAAAAAGATGTGGTACATATACACAATGGAATATTACTCAGCAACCAAAAAAAGAAACACATGTCTTTTGCAGCAACATGGATGGAGCTGGAAAAGATTGTGCTTAGTGAAATAAGCCAGAAAGATTGTGCTTAGTGAAATAAGCCAGAAAGACTGTGCTTAGTGAAATAAGCCAGAAAGAAAAAGAAAAATATCGGATGGTTTCTCTCCTAGCAGGAATATATCGGAACAGTCGAGAAAATAATGCTAATGATGAACAGCTATATACCAGAGACATTTTACGGGGGTGGAGTGAGGAATGGGATCAAAAACAGTGGGGGGAGGGAAATGCACTGGACTATGGTGATGGCACATGGGTGATTTGGTGATGGGAAACCTAAGGGGATTGCAACTGAGATGGAAAAATGCACAAAAATATGTAAAAATAAACTATTATAAAATTAAAAAAAAAAAAAAACCTTCAAAGGCTCCCAATGACACTTAGGGGAAAATTCCAAAACCATTGACTTGATCCTGCCTTTTTTTAAAAAAGATTTATTTTTATTTATTTATGCATATAAGAACTGGGGTGTAAGCTAGAGGTACGGAGAGTGAGAGGATTCACCAGAGACAGAGTGGGAAACAGACAGGCTGATCTACTGAAATACACTGCTGAGGGGAGCGGGAGGTAAGACAGGAGAGGTCTGCTAGATTGTGTGGGTTAGTGATAGAACTTAAGTGGCTGTCCATAGCTTGATTGAGCTGAGACTTTAACTCCTGCGCCATTACGGAGGCCCTGCTAATAAGTCTTTATCCTTATCCTGTGGCCATCTCCTGCTGCTGCTCACTGTATTCCAGCCACACCAATCTTTCAGAAGCTCAAATGTACCAAGATGTTTCGAACCTCAAGGCTTTCAAATATGCTATTCCTTTTACTTTGTCCTTACATCCTGTTAGTCTCAGCTTCTTCAGAAAAATCCTCTCCAAAGCACCAATATAATTCAGGTTCTATAGGACTGTATACATTTTTCAATTACTCGTTTATTGTTTTATTTTTTGTTTGCAGTGCCTCCTCTGGCCAATAATCTCTATGAGGTCATGGAAAACATCTATTTTTTTTTCACTCTAGTATAGTGATAGTAGTTTCAGAGAATGTGGAAATGTCCAAGGTAGTTTAGAATCAGTGTAATTTCTGTATCATAAGCAGTGGGCTGAGTCTGGCCGTCTGGATTCAAATCCTATTTCAGACACTCGCTTTATGACCTTGGGCAAACCCCTTAACTTCTATTTGCCACAATTTCCACATCTATAAAATGGGTAGAATAAAAACACCTACATCATAAGGTTGTTATAAGAATGACATGAATCAAACACAGAGTACTCAGTACAATCCCTGCACAAAGCACTCCAGTAAGCACTGGTTCTGATTGGTCTTTATTATGTTATCTTTGCCACCTGCCACAGAGGCAGACTTTCAGTAAATATGAATATGATTGAAAAAACCAGGCTTTGTTTTGATCATTAAACAGTATTTTAATGACAGAGCAGAATATTAAAGAGATTTAGGGAGGAAAATAAAAACAAGACAAAGGGCCCTCCCCTGGTGGCATTGCGGGTTGGAGTGCTGCACTGCTAAGCCAAGCCAAGCTGTGTCTGTCCACTTCAGCGCGAGTTCGATCCCCGCCCTGGAGGTGACCCTCATGGCACGGCAGACCTCTCCTGACCCACCCGCTGCTCTCCTCAGCAGTGTACTTTGTTGATCTGCCTGTTCTGCTCTCCATTCTGTTTCTGGCGAATCCTCTCACCACCCCTGCATCTCTGGCATGTACCTAATGCATAAGTAAATAAAATCTTTTTTTTCTTTAAAGAAAAAAAAACATGACAAAGACTAAAGCAACTCACAATTTATAAAGACATAAAGGAATAAGAGAAAGGGGGAAAAATGACTTACTGCATTGCGAGCCTTTGCCACTATGCAAAAAATACTCTTACTCTTCTAAAGGTAAAGATTTTGGTAGCTCTGACTTTTCCTAAATATCATTCTTTTCCTTACTTTTAGTTGACTTTTTCAAAATCCCACAAGCATCAGTTACAGTTCAAATAGTGAACACCCAGTAGTTGGCTTATTCTCTATCCTTGTTTGTTTTCTTCAGATCACAGGCTAAATTTCAGTATTTATTAGGTACTTAAGACAACTCTGCTTCCCACTAGAATAAACTCTGCAAGAGCAAGAACATGCATGTCTACCTATGCATTAGCATCTAGTGAGCAGTCAATAAATAGTTGCTATATGAACAAAAACATGGAAAATTAAAGGTTGAAGCAAAGTCACACTCGAAATAATTCTAAATGGTCATAAAAGTATTTCACACCTCAGGGGAAAAAAATGAGTAAAAGAACAATACTCAACCAAGCAAAGAAAAAGTTTAGGTGGAGAAGTAGAGATTATCTACTCTTACCAACAGATGAAGAGACAGAGAGCAAAGATACTACACCAGTCTACAGACACTAAGCCAGGATTAATAGGAAATTAAACAGTCTGTCTCATCTCATGTAAACATGCAGCACCTAAAGTTCATCTATCACATAGACATTAACATTCAATGAGCACTTTATCTTTTTAAAGCAGTTTCATATATTTTTTTCTCAACAGAAAAATTATGAGAGTATTATCTTTCCCATTCTTTAAATGTATACTCAATGCATATCAGTCTTGAATTTGAGGGGAGGTCAGGAGAGGTCTGCCATGCCATCTGTTCACCTCCAGGCAGGCAGGGATCGAACTCATGCGTAAGTGGCTTTAGCTTCTTAGTGCAGTGCTTTAACCGGCTGCACCACCAGGGAGAGCCCCCAAGTCTTGAACTTGAATCCCAACTTTGCTGCCTTGCTATATACTTGCTGTGTGATCCTGGTCAATTTTCTTTCTGAATTCTGTACTGATCTGGGAAAACAATATCTAACTTAAAGGACTGTTAACAAGTATTAAAAGAGGTAACACAGAAAAGAACATGATACAGTAAATGCTTTAAAAAGGAGAGTAACCTTTCTTATAGTGTCCTGAAAGTTTGTTTCTGGGGCCTCACTAGTGGAACAAGGGGTTAAGTCTCACCATGATGAAGCTATCAGCAGTATCAGTAATCCCCAACCAGGGGATTACATGGCGCAGCAGCCCTCTCCTGTCTCACCTCTGCTCCCTCAGCAGTGCATTTCAGTCTATCAGCCTGTTCTGCTCCCTGCTCTGTGTCTGGTGAATTCTCCCAATCCCCTTCAACTCTAGCCGATACCCCAGCTCCCAGCTTTTATATGAATAAAATAAATCTTAAAAAAAAAAAAAAAGATTTCTCAAGTACTAAACCAGTAAGCCCACGACTTAAACCCAGGTCTCCTGATTCCTTAATCTGCTACTACTCCACGTCACATATTGGGCAGGCTGCCACATGCTCTGGGCACATAAATACAAGCTGACAATAACTGATCACAAAATTGTGATCTATTGGTAACTTATTTTACCTTTGTTAAAAGCAAAATAATAGATCCAATTAACTTATGGGAAGAAGGTATTTGAAAATATAAAATTACCCCAAAACCACAGGACAGGTTGTACACAGCACTTCTATACAAACAAAAATTATGACAAGAAACAGAAAGTTCTCTCTGGGTTTATGAGGAACAACTGGAAAAAGAAACAAGAATGACTATGATTAAAGGAACTTAAGGAGTTTTGTTTTGTTTTTGGTAAGCCAAACCACTGGGCAAAAAACTGTATCCCATTCCAAAATAATGCTATCAAGGCTAAGCTATATCTTTTAACAAAAGATTTATCTTTTGTTATTGCCAACATTCATGAAAATTCTTGAACACTATAAATGTTTGGATTCAGTATTAGAAAAAAAGTATAAAGGGTGGTGCAGCAGGTTAAAGTGCAGCATTATGAAGCTACTGCATCCACTGCAGCTCAAGTTCAATCCCTGGCCAGGGACGTGACCCACATGGCAAACCTCTCCTGTTTCGCCTGCTACTACCCCTAGCAGTGTATTTCAGTCAATTCACCTATTCTGTTCCCCACTCTGCCTCTAGTGAATCCTTTCAACCCAGCACCTATGGCCTGTACCCCAGTTCTTGAAAGCATAAATAAATTCTTTAAAAAATAAAAAGTACAAACAACATCAAAAGAATACAAATTTCCTAAGTTCCCTAATACATGATGAAAATATTTTGAAAATTACACAGTATAAAACTAAGTTATTACTGTTAATAAAAATAAACATTTGTAGGCCCTCCCTGGTGGCTAAGTGGGTTAAAAAGCACAGCACTATAAAGCTATCTGCAGCCAGGACAGCACAGGTTTGATCCCTTGCCAGGGAGGTGACCCACATGGCGCAGCAGACCTCTCCTGTCACACCTGCTACTCCCCTCTGCAGTATATTTCAGTCTGTTCTACTCCCCAATCTGTCCCTGGTGAATCCTCTCACCACCACCCCCCCTCACACACACACACACACACACCTACCTCTGTTCTATACCCCAGTTCTTGTATGCATAAATAAATCTTTAAAAAATAATCATTTGTTTTCAAATGATATACATAACTAATCTTCAAGTGATATACATAATTCTTTCCAGGACAAGTCCTAGAAGAAATTCAAAGAAGTTTGTATCTTCAATAACCCCCACAAATTTTCTTACTAAAAGAGAGGACAGAATAATTCAATCACATTCTGAACCTGCATATTTCAGGAAATACCAAAAAAGAGACTGATCTAATCTGACAGTGACAAAACATAAGATTTAACCAAGAAAAGGTAAAAGTTGAGTGAATTTCTAGCACAGAGCAGGGGAGAGGTTGATAAGATCTCTCTCATCCCTGTGACCTCACCACACCACAACCAAATTACTTGTCCTCCTCAATTCAAATTAAACCTCTGCTAATTACTTCCTATAGAAACATAACAAAATGTTCTGAACATTTATTTGTTTACTCATAGCAACCTCCATTTATTATTCAGCATTCCTTAGAGGCCACTGAGATACTAGACTAACTCTAAATTCTATGTAGAACCTATCCATCCTGGGAAACAATGATGTTTCCTTTCTAAATTCTTTCCTCTGATATAAGCTCCCTGTACAATAAAATCTTTTTCATACAACATACATTCTTAGCCTAATTTCCCTACTTAGACTCTCCATAAAAACAATGGAACAATGGTGATGGCACAAAGGTGATTTGGTGATGGGAAGTCCACCCGGATGACAACTAAGATAGAAAAAGACACAAAATGATGTAAAAATAAACTATTATATTAATTAAAATATTCTAGTGGGTTTCATTAATCCCTTTCTGGGAGCACTTAAGTCCAGCTAACTAGGAAATCACTCATGATTAAGGGCCCTTCATTTAAACCTTGCTCACCCCCTCCAAAAAAGTTAGAGGACCAAAACTCATATGAGAATACTAAATTGTTAAGGAACATAGACTGCACCGATCACATCCAAGGACCAGGAATTGAATCTGCTCTTCTTTAAAACCATCCTCTTACTGATTCTATGCTCTACGTAAACAATCTAGAATGACCTCTAGGCTAATCATTTTTTTTTTCAACAAAGTTACAAAAATTAGGATGAAACTGAAAGTAGTGAAAATAAAAATGATATGAACACTCAGTCCCTAAGGTTTCCAAATAATGGTGCTCCCAAAAATGTTCACTTCCCATTGAAACACCTCAATATTTGAATGATTCCCACACAGAGCCTTTTAAATGCAGCCTTTTACACGCATTTTAACTAACTCACTACTCAGTTATAACCAAACTGTTCCAAAAGAGAGTCGCAGGGTATCCTTTGAATTCTTCCTAGAAAGCAAAACTCTCCCAGGACAATTATCTGACTTAAAATCTTGACCATTCTCTGTTGGACATTAACCACTTCGCACCACTGTTGAAACGTTTCCAATGTGAGGGAGGAAAAGAAATAAGTATCAACTAGAAAGCAAACTGGACCGCAAACAAAATTATCTGTCAAGAAACAGAAAGCAACTGTCTTTGCTACTCTGGATAAAATGATACAGACTTAGGAAAGCAAAGCCACTTTGCAAAGACCGCTGGGTTTCTTTACTTCTGAAGTAGCCAGGGACAGAATCTATGATCTATATTCCTAGGTAGCAGAGATCACAAGCGACAGGTCACTGTATGCAAAAAGGGACCGGGAAAATTTTGGAAGGGGCAGTAAGCGAGCAGGTAACTGACGGGAAAATGACTTACGGTGTGTTTAAAGACCTGTCCGGGGTGCAGGAAGAGGTCACGTCCCGGATCTCAGCCTCAATTCCCCTACCCAAAAAAGGAGAGAAGTGACCTTTCACTCAAGGAAGCCAGAGGGCCTAGATTCACACGCCTCCAGCCACTCAAGGGTCCCTTCAAAGGCCGGACCTTAGGGTCACCAGCACAACTGAGTCACGACACCCGGAGGCTTGGGGCGCAGGGGAGGAGGCAAGGAGGCGGGTCAAGCGAGCAAAACTGTCCGTTCCTGGAAAGCGATTTCCCCCCACACACACCTGGGGTGCCGACCCCAGCATCTCCTCCCCACGATTCACACCCGGCAACCCCAACATCACCACCTCCTTCCGGTTTCTCCCTCAGGACCCCGCCGCCTCTCGGACCGCGCCCCCGAAAGCCGCCGACCACTCCTACTCCGGCCAGATCCCCGCGGCCCACCCGCACGCCCACCCGCCGGCGCCAAGGTCTTCCCAACCCGACGGCGGAAGGATGCCTAGCCGGGCCTCCCAGGCTCCTCCCGGGCCTACCTGCAAGGCGGGCGGGGGCTTGGTTTGCAGCCCAGCGGGTGAACGGAGCCAGCGAGAGGAAGTAGAGGCGAGAAGGAAGCAAAGGGGCCGTTCTACCCACCGGCGGGAGAAAGCAGCCTGAGCGCGGGGCCTCGCGGATAAGTCAGCCTTCGACCCGGCGCCGCCGCCGCTCGGGAGACATCAAGCAAGAAGACGGCGCAGAAGATCACCGAATACACGAACACCTCAGACATCAAAGGAAGAGCGCCCAAGCTGTCGTTCAAGGGATTACAATCGAGCACCGAAAAACAGCTCCAAGCCAACTCTAGATCGGGTGCCTGTCCAAGGCATAAATAAACAAACCCAGATCTTCAGCCTGGGAATAAAATAGCCTGTTCTGCCATTTTCTGTGTCGGTTGCTGACTGTTTAAGTTGTTTAGAGAACTGGAGTTTTTCTTAAGTGTTAAAGATTAGGTCGTAGCCCATTAACATTTGTCTATATAGTTCAGCGACGACCTTACAGACTCCCAATTGATGGAACTTCCGTTGAGCAAAATGATCGTTAGTTTCCTCACATAACAGTGAAGTGAATAAATGATAGATATATAGGTGCATGTATGATATATATGTCTTTCATCTATGTACACACACGAGACGGGATGGGAGGGAAGCAAAAAGAGAATACAGGAGAATTCAGGATGAGAAACAAAGTGAATTCTCTTTACTGTAACTCTAGTTTCCATGAGTACACGAAAGAGATGCCAGTGAAATTGAGGATTTTCTACTCTGGCCTCAACTTGAAGATAACACCTAGTTTCTTCCAAAAGCTCAGAGCCACAGGAGTAATGAGTAAATGCCTCTTTGGGTTCAGAAACTGACAAAATATGTTGACATTTTTATCATCACGATAACCTCTTTCTGAAATCTCAAGAGACAAACTAATATTCTCAGCACAAATATAGATTAACAGTGCATCCTAAATACAATTCAATAAGTCACTACAAATAAGAATTATTCTTATTTGCACAATAAAACAGCTTACCCTGCTTCCTTCTAAGAAACGTGCTGACTTGAATGGCAACGGAGATGATAGACTCAGACACAGAGTTTATAATCTGATTAAAGTGAAAGACCACATCCTACAAAGATTACTTTTATCTACAATTTGTTGTAATTTTTTTAAAAACCTCCCTTAAATCAGTAAAAATATTTTAGAAACAACTCATATGTAATATAGGGTAAGGCCAGCATCCAAAATAGAAGGACAAAACACAGGACTTGTGTTGTCTATCACCATTAGGGGACTTTTTAAAGGACTAAATATAGCAACATTTATGAAAGTCTTCTTGAAAAAGAATTTTATAATCTGCTTCCCAAATACAAATATTTCATTTGTCCATGTTGCCATGCAGTCTTTGGAAATATCTTATATAATTTCAAAGTTAATTTAAGCTGAAATACAATTGTTGTTTTTGCGTTCATACTGTTTGCCCATTAAAGTCTTTAACTGAGATGATATATTCACCATGCTCCCCCCATTGCTGAATTTTTGCTGCTTCCATACATTTTCTGTATAAGTATTGCAGTTGTTGGAAAAAGGCAGTTAGAACCTCATTATTTATGATTAAAACTATTACACATAAACAAAAAGACTAAAGAAACAAGGTGAAGTTTGATTTCTCAGTCATATAAAAGAAACCCAGAGGTATACAGCCCAGGATAAAGTGTGGGGATCAAACTTTTAGCTCGCTGCTTTGCCATCTTCCATCTTTCATCTCAAATCTAAGACAGTTGCTCAAGTTTTAGCCATCATATCTGCCTTCTAACCAGCAGGAAGCTGAAAGAGGAAAGTCATGTCTCCTAGCTGAAAGGATAATCTTGAAAACATCACAGGACATTTCCACTTATATTCCACCAGCTAGAATTTAGTCAAATAGCCACACCTAGCTGGGAATTAGTCTTTATCCTGACCAGCCATGTGTCAGGTAAGAATCAGGGGCGAATGACTATGGTGATGGCACATGGGTGACTCGGTGATGGGAAATCCATGGGGATTACAAGTGAGATAAAAAAAAATGTACAAAATGATGTAAAAATAAACTATTTTAAAAAATAAAATATATGTGTGACTATAAAAAAAAAAAAGAATCAGGGCAAATGGATGCTAGTAAATAAGCAGTCTCTGCCACATTCCTGGAGCCAGATGAGAGTCAGGTAAAGACTCTTTTGCTGTCACCCCAGAAGAGTTTCTACTATAATACATGTTTTAGTGAAACTGCCTTCTAGGAGAGACTTTTGGAGCATAAGTGTCTACAGTCCTCATTCAAATTTGATCTAAATAATGGCATTATTTTGAAAACGTGATCTCCATGAGAAAAGCTAAAGAAATTAATTTCAAGGCTATATGAAATTTTTAACTTCTCAAAAGCTAGTGCTTTTATTAGCAAAAAAAACATCTGGAATTTATGCAAATATCATATGGAAATAGAGATAATTTGAAAAGTGGAGACTGGACTGCTCTGAATCCCCAGGAAAGATGCCTATTCTTCACTTAGAGGTGTATCTCCACAGATACATTTCTTTAGAGAACTGCTTCAGGCCTCCCTGGTGGTGCAGAGGTTAAAGACACAGCACTATCAAGCAATGAATTCAATCCCCTCTCAAGGAGCTGACCCATACGGTGCAGCAGACCTCTCATGTCTTGCCCGCTGCTCCCCTCAGCAGTGTATTTCAGTAGATCTGCCTGTTCTGCTCCCCACTCTGTCTCTGGTGAATCCTCTCACTCCCTCCACCTCTGACCTACACCCCATTTCTTGTATGCATAAATAAATAAATCTTTTTAAAAAATAAGAGAACTGCCTCAAGTATGGATTTAAACTTCAGTATGACAGCAAGCTAATGCTTATTCTTCTGGATAGAAATGTAGATCACAAGAGATTAAGAACTGAAACCCTCCATCCAACCTACATAAATCCTCTCACTGGAGAAAAGTAAAAAAAAGAAAAAGAAACCAGGCTGGAGAAGTCAAGAAGTCAAGATTACCCTAGGTTGAATGACCGATGCCCCACTGGTGGTGGTCTTACTGTGTTGTTGATTACTGCATGATAGGATTCTTTGAGGGGGTAGGGGAGACAGCCTTTTGGAGGTAAAATGATGCTTCCTCTGAAGTAACATGACCAACTGTCCCTAGTGGTGCAGGACTAAGGGGTTTTCCAGGACATAGGACTTTTGGTAGCAAAAATTCAAGGCTCTGGAGCAAACCAGAACAGTTGATCAGTCTTTATGAGTAGACCTGGCCATTGTCAATCACATGCAAAGAATCTGGAAAGACTAAACCTGGAAATGAAGTTTTGAAACATACTGGTCTGGGTGAACTGCCTGGGACAGAGGGCTAAACAGAGAGGGAAGAAAAGGGAAGGAGAATGTTCTTGACCTTGGCTCTAGGCTCTGGGAAAAGTCCACTGCAGTCTGGGGATAGAAACCTAGGCTAAGATAACTCTGTATTGCTACCATGAGTCATCTTATTAGTAAGACTAGGAAGAGGGGTTAGGCCTTGAGCAGACAAATTGATGACCCAGTTGTAGGTTTTGCAGTTGCACTTCAATTGACCTTCATCTCATGACAACATGGAGTAATGTAGACACTTTGGGTTTTTGTGATAAAAGTGGAAGCAGTGTAGCAATACAAAAGCCTAGTGAAGGCAAGAGATTCGAGAGAGATTCTACATTCTTCATAGTAGAATGACGGGGGTGGCGGGGGGCTCTTCCTTCTTTGAAATTTCTTACAGGAGATAAATTTCCAATGGTGAAATTTATCAAAGGGCTGAAAAGTATGAACATTTTTAAGACTCTAGAATTTATCATAGTCAGAGAAATGTTTGGTGAATTCAGCACTTAGAAATGATCTTTGGTGTGCAAGTAATAGACTTCAAATTGCTTCTGAAATCTAAGCCTGTCATTCCCACTCAGGCTTCATGTTACCATCTAGTGCATTAAATTGTGAAAACACCCAGTTTTCCTTTACTGTAGGTTTTTAAGACTAATATGCTGGCACTTTGTATGGTCACACTGAACCTTACCATTGTGATACTGGAGGGCAGTAGTCCTTCCCCCCATGCAATTCTCAGAACTGAAACTATGCAGGGAAAATGCCCATTCTCAGGAAACTTGGAAGGGCTATGAGAATTAAAACATTGCCTTATGAGGGAATCAAAGCAGGCTTGGGTCTGAAGTTAAACTTTAAAAAGGAAAAAAATGTAACAGGACACCTCAACTGCAGTGTAGAGTTGAGTCACCTCTTCATTGTCCACTCTCAGCTCAATGACACCATTGTATTAAGTTCAACCTCCTGCAAAAAAAATGGATCCTCTTTCTGGAGTGGGATGATGATGTAAAATAGCATTTTGAGTAGAAATAAACAACAGATAATAATGAATAATTGTTTAGTCTTCAGGATGAGTCATCCTCAGTTGATTTCTAAATTTCTTCTGTCATCAGCTGTTCATTTCTTTACTTTTAAACACACCACATTAACACTGCCAAAGGCAGGTAGGAAATGATCCAAGAGGATAGTTCAGAGGTATCACGTGGTCAGTGGCTGAGCAACTGGAAGCAAGAAGATCTGGAAGAAAGCCTCTTTTTTGTCCTAGCAAAGGCACCAATGTGTGAACCTAACTCACACTTTAATTATTCCAATCAGGTTATTTTTACATCAGTATAATTTTAGAGTAAGACTTGATGGGGGATTATTTACTTCCTGAAAAATTCTGTCCATCACTTTGCACATAAAGATACTCAAGCAGGTTTAACTCCAAAATTAATTTCAAGTGAAGAAATTACACTCCTTGTACCTATCCTTTTTAACACTTTCACATGCCTTATTTATCCCCAACTCTTCCTTCTGTACAATTAATTTCTAAGCAGAATGGTGTAACAGATATTCTAATATCGTGATAGTAAGAAATGTCTATCCTTGGTTGAATATACTTTGTCCAAAAATCTGCTGGGCTTTTAGATCCCTTGTAGAGTGTAAAATTGCTGTTTAATCTATATTTGACATGTCTTCTTTAAGCTGATTGAACTGTAAAACCTATTTAGCATCTAACTCTTACTCAGGGTTGGAAATTAAAGATTAGAGCCCCGGTGTTCTCCCTAGGAGTTAAGTCCAAATCACAGTCCAATTATTGCAGACAAACTCAAGAAAGAACTTTGACAATTCCTAACATCTTAGAAATGTAAAGCTGTAAACTCGGATTAGTAACCATTTTTTCTTATGTCAAAAAACTATTCCCCAATTTATATCTATTCTTCATGCTCACTTGAGTTATACCTATGTAGGCAGCAAGGTTAGTCAAGTGAAAATATCTCTGAAAATAATTCAGGACAAACAAACATTGAAATGTCCAGATAGGGCCTCCCTGATGGTGCAAGGGGTTAAACTGTAGCACTAGGAAGCCCTCTGCAGCCACAGTGGCATGAGCCGATTCCCAGCCAGGGAGGTGACCCACATGGTGCAGCAGACAGCTCCTGTCTTGCCCGCTGCAGTGAAATACACCTCAGCAGTGTACTTCAATGGATCCCCCTGTTCTGCTCCCCATTCTGTCTCTGGTGAATCTCCTCACTCTCTGCACCTCTGGCCTGTATCCCATTTCTTCTACATAAAAATAAATAAAATCTTCCCAAAAATGTTCAGATAACTGAAACAAAAAAGGTGTCTGACTAGATGGTGCTTGCCCCTTTGCGTTGATTTTGTGGGCTCCACCATGAATGTCCACAACAGGGAGCTTTCAAATGAAAGGTGCTTGACCTGGAATTCAATGGCTAGCTGGGAACTGCTGTACCAATTCCGATTTAGTTAAACTTTCAAATGAAGAAAGACATCCTGGCAGAGTCCCAAGCCTTCTAAAATGCAGATTAAATGTTAATTTATTACAAGTGTCCACACAACCATGCCAGATGATGGAACTACGTGGGGGGGTGGCAAGGGGGAAGAGTCTGTCACAACTCCTGCGAAGTCTCCCTCCTCCCACTCTGCACGTTAGCTAAAATGAGTGAGGATCAGCTCCTGACGGACACGGTCAGCATCTAGGTCCAGGGACTCCATGTGCTCATACTCTTCCTCGGGAGGCTGTTCCACGGGTCCTGTCATTGGCGAGGACCAGACATCCATCCCATGCTCCAGGGAGATGTTGTGGAGGACGCAACAAGCCAAGATGATGTGGCTCGATTTCTCTGGCGAATACTGCAGAGCCCCCTTGGATCCATCAAGGCAGCGGAAGCGGGAGCAGAGGGCTCGGAAAGTCTTCTCAATCACGCTGTGAGTTGCAGAAAGAGCCCTGTTATAGCGATATTCGGCTGGTGTTTCAGGAATGTGGAGTGGGGTCATGAGCCAGGTACGGAGAAAGAGGGAACTGTCACCTGTGGGGAAGACCCAAGGACATCATAGATGATTATAAATTGAACATGAGCAAAAAGGAAAATCCAGGAATATATACTGAGCATTGATAAGAAAACCCAATGGCCTCTGGAGCCTACGTGCCCCACAAAAGCCAAGAGGAAAATGCTGTGGTAGGAGAAATACTGCCAGTGTCCTGAGCAGGAAGACATGAGTTTTATCTGAGAATATCTTTGGTTAAATACTAACAGAGAAAAAGGCCGATAGCTGAGGTGAGCCAACTCTGAAAGAATGCAGGAGGGAGCAGAAGAATTAAATTCTTTAATTCAAAGGTTAGTAAGAAATTATCACATAGCAAGCCAATCTTCAGAATATCTAAAGAGTAAGAGTGGAGGAGAGAAAGAGTATTTTGCAGGAAATCTCAAAAACTTGTGAGGTAAACATCTAAATTAACCATTGCAAAATCAGGTAGGAAAATATAATCAAAGACTTCAGGGTATCTTATGGGCACTAATCATTCATTCTTACAGTGCTAAGAATATCTACAGGGAGAACAGAGATCAGGTGTCCTGCTTTCCTAGATATTATTATTCTCACCAGAACCATACCTTGTAAAAGAATTTCACATTAATAAGGACAGCATAATACAGTGATGCAAATGTTGGTTGATATGGAAATAAAACCATAAATTAATGAAAATAATACACATAAGGCATTTCTACTTCTTTATAAAATGATCTTGGGAAGTGATAAAAAAAATAAGGTACAATGTCCTAATACAACAGTGCAGTGTTTGTAGTGTTTAATTGTCCTGACGTACTACATCTGACAGACAAAATGTCTCCTGGAGGCACAACCTCTCAAAATCGGAGGCAGATAGAGCACAGGAGTACCTGCTCACACAGCTGCTGTGCTCCTGGGCCGCCAACAAGGTCAGTAAATAGTTACTGACAGTGAGGATGCGAGGCACTGTTCTAAATATAGAGGACTTGTTTCTTTTAAGAGCTTCCATTTTAAGAACTAATTAACTTTGGGGCCTCTCTGGTGGCACAGGGGTTAAGTCTCTTTGCTATGAGGCTATCACCAGCCACTGTGGCACGAGTTTGATCCCAGCCAAGCAGGTGACCGACATGGCGCAGCAGACCTCTCCTGCCCTGCCCACTGCTCCCCTCAGCAGTGTTATTTCAGTAGGTCTGCCAGTTCTGCTTCACACCCTCTCTCTGGTGAATCCTCTCATACCTCCCTCACCCCACATCTCTGGCCTACACCCCAGTTCTTGTGTTGTATAAATAAATAAATCTAAAAAAATAACTAACTCCCAATATCTAAGGATTTCTTACTAACTTGTCAAATTTTATATAGCTGATTTATTTCCTCCTAAGTACCACCTATTAAATACTGAACTTAAGAAACTAATGTAAATAATAATATATAATGAACAATATCTATGCTACTATGTAGCAGGTACATTAGGCAATATGAAATAAAACACTCTTATTATCCTATCCCAAGTCTACCAGGTTAGAAGTTACTGAACTCCTTTCACAAATGAGAAGAACAAAATACACCTCAGTCATGCTTTGATGTGTTAGATAAAGCAAGAGGGAGGAGTTAGTCACTAAGTGCTACTGTCTGACTCAGAGTCACGAAGACAATGGTGTAATGCTGTAAAAGAGAATACAATAAACATTTAAGATGAATGCCAAAATGCAAAGACACTAAATGATAATTATTTATTAAACATTTTCCTAAACAACAGAAGGGAGAAACAGGACAAGCAAGTTAACATAGAGTTTTTATAAAATGTTCCATCGTTGGGTGGTTATAATCCAAGCATCCCTGGAAGACAGACAGGAGGCAGTGGGGATCAGAATTGCTCAACAGATTACAATTGCTTACATGATGAGCCATCCACAGAACTTTTGGCCCATCTTACCTAAGCTGCTTAACAGGACTAGTTAGAGTTGAAGAAATAAGAACTTGGCTGAAATGTTTGCAGGAGCAAGTATACTGAGAGACAGGGAGTGAAGCAATGCACACTGAAGGGCCAGGTGAGAGTGAAGACATGAGCCCAAGGAGGAGCTGCTAAGAAAAGAAAAACAGGCACGGGGAACACAGTCTGTTCCAGCTTTGGGAAATTTAGAACTAGTCTACAAATTTTTTTAAACTTTTTTTAAAAATTTATTTATTTATGCATACAGAACTGGGTACAGGACAGAGGTGCAGGGGCGGTGAGAGAATTCACCAGAGACAGAGAGGGGAGCAGAACAGGCAGACTGAGGAAGCGCATTGCTGAGGGAGCAGCCAGCGGGTCAGCAGTGGTCTGCCTCTCCTCTACGCACATGCTCACAGCCGGGATCAGACTTGCACTGAAGTGGCCATGGCTGCTTGCAGTGCTGCATCCTAACTCATTGTGCCACCAGGGAGGGCCCAAGCCATTTTTTAAAACATATTTTGTCCTTCCACGTAATTCTGCCAACCTTCCCCTAAATTACCCTGAGGTCCACACATCCTTTAAAGAACAGTGTTTTCCAAACTTACTTATTTGTATGAATCATTTAGGGTACCTGTCAAAAACAGATGTCTATAGATTTTTTCTCATTTCTGAAGTTTGTATATTTAAAATAAATTCCCCTGATTGTCCTTTGATCTGAAAAACTGTGAAACACTATTCTAGTTCTGGGATCTTTAAACTAGTTTTCCTGCTAGAATTTCTGGAAATTTTCCTAAAGGGTATTTTCAAGAACTGATAATACTAAGGAAATCAATTTCCACATTATGATTTCCATGGTTATACATCCCCACCATCATTAGTGCCTAGCATGTGGCCCAGTACCCCAAAACTGGTCTTAGTAAGTATTTGTTAAATGTAGCTTCAATATTCATATACCCCAACTACTTCCACCCACCCTGTAGGGAGATCAGGTAAGTATATGAAAATCTGTCGAGTTTTTACTTATTTTCAACTATGCTCTGTAAATAACTTAAAAAGTTACTTTATGGCTCCCTAGTGTCCTAGGGGTAAGTCTCAACACTATCACCTCTATGGCCTGAGTTTGATCCCCAGCCAGGGAGCTGACCCACATGGCACAGCAGACCTCTCCTGGCCCGCCTGCTGCTCCCCTCAGCAGTGTACTTCATCGATCTGCCTGTTCTGCTCCCCACTGTCTCTGGTGAATCCTCTCATGTGGGCATAGCATACAAGGCTCCTTTCAAGTTAGACAATAGCAGGATGCTGATGGCCCTGGAGAAATATTGATGTGCTTCTTGCTCCAGGGACTGATCAGTGGAATGCTTCTTTAGTAAGATCTGAGCCATGGGTGGAGGGGTGGGAAAAGGGTGTATACTCACCCTCCCTAAAATCCAAGATCCAGTGTTCAGACCCACCCTTCTCTGTCAATAAAAAGGCCAGGATCCAGCATGGAGCAACATCCTGCATCTTACAGCCTTGCTCCATGACTCTTGTTTCTTTTATCACTTACTGTGGTGTTGCTGATGCAACACTCTCATCCCCTCTTCCCTCATGTTTAAATAAATAAATAAATCTTTGAAGAAAAAAAGAATTGGAAGACCTCATTCAAGTCTACTAATCACACCTGCCTTGCACATACTCAGTGTTTAACATGTAATGGATGCTCAGGAATTATTTCTCTTTAATGTACTGACTAGTGAGAGGAAACTGCTGTCATACTGCTTGATTTAACACCTCCAGAATGCCACGTGTAGCATCTTGGAACTTATTAAGTTTCTATATGTTGTTTTCAATGCAGAATTGTTTCTTTTTACCTATAGGGCCGTCATCTTAATCCCAATCTATGCATACACTGAACTTCTAAACTCCATTTTCATACAGCCCACATTAGGACTTCTTAATGTATCTTTTCATCTGTCATATAATATGATGTATAAATGAGAACCCCTGTCCTGTTGCTTATATAAGAGGAGTACTTAAAAATAACTAAATAAATTAAATAAAACCCAAAACCCCTTAGCTGCTACATTCATGGGTTGTATTATTGTTAACTAACCGTATTCCTCACAGCTCACTTTGCACTACTCAGTGCTGAGTGATCCAACTTTGATATCTGAGTCAGGCTTTCCACTGACAGATCTGTGAAGTGAGTTCCTATAAGAACTACATAGGGGCAAATGGAAGTTGAAGGATAAAAACAAACTTTTGGTGGTGAACATAATGTACTATTATGGATGATGATTTATAATGTATACCTGAAAGCTATATAATTTTTTTTAAAGATTTATTTATTTATGCACAAGGAACTGGGAAATAGCCATAGGTGGAGGGGTAGTGAGAGGCTTCACCAGAGACAGAGTGGGGAGCAGAACAGGCAGATTGATGAAGTACACTGCTGAGGGGAGCAGCGGGCGGGCCAGGAGAGGTCTGCTGGGCCATGTGGGTCAGCTCCCTGGCTGGTGATGGAAATCATGTTGCAGTAGCTGGCAATAGCTGGAGAGCACTGACACTTAACCCCAGAGCTACCAGGGAGGTCCTTGTTTTATGTATTGATGACTATGGAACACTAAGAAAAATTTTTAGTAGTGGAAAAGCGAAGACTGTAACAGCTCCCTTTGTTCATGCATCTCACTTCAGTGGAAAGCCTGGCTTAGTGATCTGAGTTGGATTACTCGGCACTGAGCAGTGCAAAGTAAGCTGTGAGGAATAGGATTAGTTAACAATAATACAAACCTTGAACCTGGCAGCTTAGTGGTTTTTTGGTTTTAATTAATTATTTATTTTTAAGCATGACTCTCATCAGGTAAGCAACAAAATGGGTTCTCATTTACACATCTTGGAATCTAGGTCAAATACGAAGTCTACATTCCCATTCATGTTTTTCAAATGACTTTTAGAAATTTAAGTTCTGAAGGTTTCCACCTGAAGTCTGTGAAAGGGAAAGGATTAAGTCAGATTTACAGACTCTCCTTTTTTATTCTATTCTGCTAAAGAATTTATCTGTGGCTACAAAGATGTTTTTACACTGCAAACTTACCAAGCAGCCAGCTCTCTTTGTGCATTCCAGCTTCAAACTGAGTACTGAGAGAGGACTGCTGCAGCACAGCACAGTCCTGCAGGCTGCCTGGCCAGCTGGTCTCCACGGTCATTAGTGCCCCTCTGATGTCACACACCATTAGGCAGTTTAATGAATGCAGACCTTTACGATTTACATAGGAGAGGTCTTCAGCATTTGGTGCCTTGATTGCCACATGGATACAGTCAATCACTCCTATCACCCCAGGCATTCCTGCCAGCCCATAAAATTCATCCTTCAGAGCCTGTATGGATGTTTCATCAGCTGGAAAGTGAATGAACTGGGAGGCTCTTTCCACAAGGGCTTCCGTCACATTGGCAACACAACGACTCATAGAGGCCTGACTGATTCCAATAGCATCTCCCATCCGAGTCTGAAAGGAACCCGAGGTATAGAAGCCCAATGCTGCAAGAATCTGTGTCTCTGGGCTAATAGCCCTGGATCTCTGAGTAGGTCTAGAAAGACTTGCTCCCAAGAGCTCCACCAAGTAATAAATGAACTGTCGAGGAAATCCATACACTGACATCAAGTATTCATCGGTCACATCATCCAGCTTAAAGCGATCCAATGTCCGGTGACCTCGGCCATACAGCAAGAGGTCACAGTCAAGCACTGTTATTGGTATAGCCATGGTACATGGAAGTGTTGTCTCTGCTTCCCTCTTGCTACTTTTTCTGAATTCCTCCCAGTGAAGATGCTGGTGCAAGAAGGTATTTAAGGAAGTGTCAGAATTCAACAACAGCTAACCATCAGTTAACTGGCTCTGGCATTTATAATCTTCTCTCTGCAAAGGTTAAAAGAAAAAAATTAGAAACGTAGCAAAGACTTTAAAGTGACTCAAAGGTTACAACTCTTTTCCTCAAATTTCCATTTTGTTCAAGCAAAAGGTATACCTGTAACTTGGCTTTTGTCTAACTCTTGGCTGTACAACAGGCTTGCTTGGGTTTGAAGGATAACAGAAGTTGAACGTCTCGCTCAGTGCCTGCCATTTGAACTGGCAACAGCCAAACATTAATGAGGCAATGGAAAAAACTATGCACAAGGTAAAAGAGATCTGCTTTTAACGACACAGGTCACGAAGCAGCTGATAGGTCATAAATACCTGGGGAAGTGATGAGTCAAAGCGAATCTTATCACCTAGATCTTTCTAGGTCCACCTGATAAATACGGATATAAGTATGGGGGGGGGAGGGGAGTTGTGTTTAAGTCCGTCTAACAAGGGAGAGGGAATAAAAGAAAAAGAGCCTAAAGATCATAGATTATGTGTTCTCATAGACATAGAAATCCAAAACGTGAGGCTGAGGGCTGGGAAGTCGTGAAGCCCAGACGTGGCAGGCTGGAAAGCGGGCACGAAAGAAGAGACAGAGAGCTACTGTTAGGAGGCGACTCCGCCGAGATTAAAAAGGTCGTTTTAGAAATGGATACGGACGTCTGACGGAGCCGGTCACTCAAAGTCGGCCAACGCCAGTCACCCACCTCTCCTTGGCTGCCAGGTAACCAGCCTCATTCCCCACCCCCCTAGCCGGTCGGGCCCTCCTCCGGTACGCGCAGCAGCGCACGAGCCGCCACGGAGCCCAGGAGCGACACCGCCTCCTTTGCGTCAGAGACCGCCCCGCGCCGCGTCCTCACTGACGCCGCCACCGTGGCATGAGGTTTGCCAGCGCACATTCCACACAGAGTCTAAACGTTCTCGTTCTTCCAAAGGCCCATCCAGTCAAGTTGTTTCCCCACTAATACTCTTTAAAAGCTTGGTAAGAAAGGCTTCTCTGTACATAAAGTCAAATTAACTGAAGTTTCGAAGGATAAAGAGACAAAATAAAGAGTCCACGATGTGGCGAAAGTGCGGCTGGTATTGCGCAGTTGGATTTCCCTTGTCCCCCTCCGCTCCCCTCCGCCTTCACCCAAGCGGATGAAAACAAACACTAACGATGGCGGCGCCGGGAAGCTACCGGCTGCTGCGTGTAAGACGGGAGTGATCGTTGAAACGGTGAGCAGCTTTCAAGAGTTCGCATCGACGTGATTGGCACAATTGGCTCAGTCCTGGGAGTTAAACGCCAGGATCTGTCAATCAGGAGCCTCCTGAGGTTTGAGGTATCTATCTCCGACCAGTGCTGTCACCACAGCCCCGGAGCGCGGAGCCCCCTGGCAGGAGGCGCAGCTGGCCCGTCCCAGGCCCCAGCCTCCGTAATGAGAGTCCCGAGTCACTCTCTGTGTCGCAGCTTCACAGGTACTAACTTTGGGGGGGATACCCCCCGATTTCTCAGCGCCCCCGGGTGGGAAGCTATGGACCTGCGGCCTGTTGGGTACCTCCTTTTGAAGTCGAAGCCGACTAGCCGACTCGGGAATTGGGGTGGTGTGGACCCCTTTGGTCCCTGTTTGTTCCCATCTTTACAGAGCTTCTCAGAGCTTTCATCTCTACTTTTCTCAGTTCTTTGGGTTGTCATAAAGGTAACGTGGGGCCATACTCCGGGTTGGGTACCAATGTGACTTAAGTAGATTTTCAGTGAATGAAGATTTATTTGTTGAGTGCCAAATATGTACTCCGCGTGTAGGTGAGGGTGACTGTTGACTAGTGAAAAAAGGGACCCAAGGTTCACGACTATCTTACTGGCAGTGGAAGGACCTCTGGAAATCTGCGATCCATTCTCATTAAATAAATCACTGGGTAAGTGGCTAAACACCTTCTTGGGTTTATCACTAACATCTCAGTTTCCACTCTCAGCTAGTCTAGTCAATTCTGCATACCCTTTACTTTTCAGAGAGAGAATTAAAAAAAAAAACCATACCTTTATAATGTTTAAAAGTACCTGTTTTTTCCTTATACTCATTTAAAAATTAATACTTAATTTTAAATAAGTAAGTAGAACTTAGTAAGCAGTTTCAATGAGAGATATTTAAAAAAATAAGAAATACTTCCTTTCTATTACCTCCAGTGTATTATTTTTGTGTATTTTAAGAGTATTACTCCTTATCCTGCATAAATACTACAGTTCTAGCTAAATTACATGGTTTTCTTTCTTTTTTTCTTTTGGGATTCATTTTTCAGCTAAGCAAATGCCTATGGAATGAAATCTGGAGTCTTTTTTTTAAAAAAAAGATTTATTTACTTATGCATAACAGAGCCCGGGTACAAGCCAGAGGTGTGGGGGGGTGAGAAGATTCACCAGAGACAGAGCCAGGAGCACAACAGGCAGATAGACTGAAGTACATTGCTGAGGGGAGGAGCAGGGTCTGGACAGGAGAGATCTGCTGCGCCATATGGGTCATCTCCCTGGCCTGGGATCGAACTCGTGCTGAAGTGGCTGTGTCTAACTTCACAGTGCTGCACTTTAACCTGTTACACCACAAGGAAGGGCCCAAAATCTGGAGTCTTAACCATATTACATCGTGGTTGATGAATAAGTGCTGAAACAAGTGTCACATATACTGATCTATGTAGTAGAATGTATATAGTTACATGCCCCATTTTCAAGTTGTACTCCTTTAGATGTTAAATAACAAGAGTATGGCAACTTTTTATAAAATAGTAAGACCAGCAGATTTTAATCAGAATTGCAAATAGGGCCTGCCGGTAGCACAGGGGTCAAAGACAGTGTTATCAAGCTGTCACAAGCCACTGCAGCTCAAGTTCAATCCCCTGCTGGCCAGGGAGCTGACCCACATGGCGCAGCAGACCTCTCCTGTCTCTCCAGTTGCTCCCTTCACAGTGTATTGCAGTTATCTGCTTGTTCTGCTCTCCACTCTGTCTCTGCTGAATCCTCTCACCCCTCTGCACCTCTGGCCTATACCGCAGCTCTATATGCATAAATACATCTAAAAAAACCAGAAAGAAAATTGCAAATCATTGGATATTCCACCACCATACTTCCACCTAACAGTTCCTATTGTACTTTTCTATTTTTTCCTCAAGAGTGATTACTAAAATTGAAGCAAAATTATACTCCACATCTATACTTTTATTTAAAGATGAAGAATCAACTAGACACAGTGGATTTCTGATATGTATTTATTGTATGGAGGTGGGGACAAGAAATCTTTATTTTTCCATCTTCTTTCCTGCTCCTATTTATCTAACTTTCTTACCAACTTAGTCCTTTTTTGTTGTAATTATTTGCCTTTTGGGCCCTCCCTGGTGGTGCATTGAGTTAAAGCACAGCACTTTGAAGCCAGCCACAGCTACCTCAGCACAAGTTCCATCCCCAGCTAGGAAGCTGACCCACATGGCTTGACAGACCTCTCCTGAACTGCCCACTGCTTCCCTCCTCTCAGTGGTGTTAATCTGCCTGTTTTGCTCCCAACTCTGTCTCTGGTGAATCCTCTTACCACCCCTGCACCATTGGCATATATACCCCAGTTATGTATGCATAAATAAATGTCTTTTTAAAAAATTATTCACCTTTTTCTCCTTGTTTTGACTATTACCTTAATCTGTTTTTATCACTAACTCCCATCTGGATGACTGAAATAGCTTTCTAGCTGATCTCTCTGCTTCTAGTCCCTTTACTTTATTTCCCTTTCTCTGTATTCAGATTGTTTCCCTAAATCTTTACCTAGACACTTTACCTGCATTTACTCTACACTAATCTACATTTAGTTTCTTGTTTGCCCACCTATGTGATTTCCAGCAGCCTGATCAGATTTATCTTACCTGCTTTATTTTTCTATAAAAACCAAAGAGATTTTTATCAAGATTTATTTTATTTATGCATACAAGAACTGGGGGGCTGGTCAGAAGTGTCGGGGGCTGAGATGATGTCTCATTGTGGTTTTGATTTGCATTTCCTTATTAAGTAATAAGAAACATTTTTTTCAAAAAAAAAAAAAAGAAACATTTTTTCATGTCCATGTTGACCATCTACTACATGTAGTAGATGACTTCTCCTTGGAGAAGTCTCTCTTCAGTTCACCTGCCTTCTTTGCTTGAGTTGTTTGTTGTTTAGCCTCATAAATCTTTAAATTATAAATTCATATAGCTAAAAGTTGGGAGGAAGAGTTATGAGCCTGGCAGCAGTCTGTTACTAATCCAAGACTGCTCAATTTCTGCTGTTTCTGGTGGCCTTAATGTTTCTGACTCCCCTTTGTTTTCCTTCCTATGCATGTGGGTGGTATAATTTGGAATCCTCATCTGTTTACTTTACCGAATTTTGCTTTTTAAAGTTTGAAAGTGATTTGCTCACTCTCAACCTTGCCGTGAGAAATGGCACACCTCTTGATTGCCTCTCCAGGATTCCTCTTGGGTCTGGGACTGAGGAGCGCTTGGCTCCAGGATATTATGCAGGAAACTGAGCACCACCCATCCATAAAACTAGTCTTATTCCTTGAACTCCCTTTTGTTCTCATATGTTCATTTGAAGAACTTGATCTTGCTCCACATGGGGCTCAGCATCCTGGCGTGAATTTTCCTTTATATCTGTGGCTTTGACTTACTTTTTTTCAATAGTTAAGATTTCTTCATTTTCCTAGTTTATTAGCTGGGAACTAATTTCCTAGTTCTGCTGTATATCAAGACATTTTTATTGTCATGTAATATCTGCACTTTTATGTTCTTGTATATAATATCAGTTCAGTCTACCTTGATCTTGGATGTCCCTCTCAGGCTTTATTTTATTTTATTTTATTATTTTTTTTTTTTTAAAGATTTATTTATTTGTGCATACAGAACTGGGGTACAGGCCAGAGGCTCACGGGCGGTGAGAGGCTTCACCAGAGACAGAGTGGGGAACAGAACAGGCAGATGGACGAAGTACACTGCTGAGGGGAGCAGCGGGCGGGTCAGGAGAGGTCTGCCACGCCATGTGGTCTCCTCCGGGGCAGGCGGGAATCGAACTCATGCGGAAGCGGCTTTAGATTCTCAGTGCTGTGCTTTAACCCGCTGCGCCACCAGGGAGGGTCCTATTTTATTTTTTTAAAGATTTATTCATACATACAATAATGGGGTATAGGCCAGAGATACAAGGGATGAGAGGGCTCACCAGCCACAGAGAGGGGAGCAGAACAGGTGGGTCTACTGAAACACACTACTGAGGGGAGCAGTGGGTGAGACAGGAGATGTCTGTGGTGCCTTATGAGTTAGCTTCTTGGCTGGGGATTGGACTCACATTGCAGTGGCGGGTGATAGCTTGATAGCACTGTGTCGTTTAACCCCTGCACCACCAGGGAGGCCTCCCTCTCAGATTTTAAATTCATGTTTACCTGGCATAGAGCATTGAACCCTGAGACCTTCACCCTAAGGTCAGCCTATCCTGTAATGGGATCTTAGAAGTACTTTTAGAGCAGTCATATAGATGTTGGAAACATTCTCCTTAAAGTAGGTGAAGTAAAGTAAAGTAGAAGTTTAGGAAACATCTACTCTGGGTAAGAATGAGCCAGATTCTTAACATTGTTATAAGTGATTTGATGAAAACTGATTTTTCTGTTTGCTGATTAAATTTTTTTTCTAATTTGAAAAATGTCACGTCTACAGGACACTGCGAGGTTATTACAGGAAGTTTTCAGATTCCTCTTGTTTGCTTGTTTCCACAGTGCACTACTACTTCCTGTTATACACTTTATAATATATGTGTATTCTAATTTTATCCTTTTCTTTTCTGCTGGCACCCTAAGAGAAGTTAACATATATTGCCTGAGAACAAGATCATTGAACATAATGTGATTGTATCAGATGCAAGAGCATTTAGCACTGATCTAATGCTGTCACCTAGTATATAGTAGGTGGTGAGAGTTGCCAGGTTTTTTTGCTGCTATTCTTTATAGGACTTTTTTTTTCATCCACGATGAAGCATTGTATTTAGTTGTCATACCTTTGTATTCACCTTTATTCTGAGACAGTTCTTTACTTTTTTATTCATGGCATTTTTTTAAAAAGAGTACAAGTACACTGTTTTATAAAATACACTGTCTCTTTGGCCCTCCCTGGTGGCACAGCGGGTTAAAGAACACCACTGAGAAGCTAAAGCCATTTTGGCCCTCCCTGGTGGCGCAGCGGGTTAAAGAACAGCACTGAGAAGCTAAAGCCATTTCCGCATGAGTTCGATTCCCGCCT
>NW_004567116.1:8724541-8734983 GCF_000260355.1 Condylura cristata | reverse complement strand
AAAAAAAAAAAAAAATACACTGTCTCTTCATCTGTCAAAATATCCTGAGCTTATCTCTTGCTCAGGTGTAGTTCTGTTACAGTTTTGACAGTTAAGGTCCCTCCTCTTAACTACCACATATCAAGAGGGATAGACGGTCAGTTTATCAAGTGCTATTATGTTATTTTTGAGCACTGTATTATGTCCACTAGTCTTTTCTTTGTAATTAATAACTAATCTGAGGAATGACTGTGTAAATATCCCATTTGCCAACAAACTTTCACCCAGTGGTTTTATCATCCACTGGTGAGTTGCTGAAAGCTAAAGCTCAAGTTCAACAAAAAAATTAACAACTCCATTATAAAACCTTAACAGACACGTCATCAAAGATAGATAGCAGATAAACATGTGAAAAAATGCTTTCTATGTCATGAGCAAAAAAGTAAATCGAAACTGTGCAGTGAAACACCATACTCACCTACTAGAGTGTCCAAAATCTAAACCCTTGTCAGCACCAAAGGGTTGTCATTGTTCGCTGTTGGTGGGAATGCAAAATGGGGTAGCTCTTTTGGAAGACACTTTAATAATTTCTTGCAGTAAACATTTTCTTACCATATGATCCCGCAATTATGCCCTTTGGTATTTACACAAAGTAGTTGAAATCTCATCCCTAGCTGGAGATTAGAGGCCTCACTGCAGAAATTCAGTGTCCTCAGAGAAAACAGATCTATAAACTGACACTTAAGGTTTCCTTTCAATTGAAAAAAATAAATGGGGTGGGGTGTCAGATTTCCTAAAACTGCCAGCCTCACTCTTCAACACCCTGAGCTTGTCTTGCTACTTCATGTTCAAGTGTGAGTGGGGTAACCACACTTCCTTGCAGGAAGCTTCTACATGACCGCCAGTGTTTTTCATGCTAAGGCAAAGGTGCTCAGGAGGTGGCAATGAGAATATCTCCTGTAGACTTTGATAATCCTCCTCCTGTACCTTACTGATTCAGAGTTGCCAAAAAAACTGAAGTCCAGCCTTCTAACATTAGGGAGGAACTCTGGATGGGTCTTACTGCTGCTTCTGAGGATTTTCAGCAGTCCTCCCATTTTCAGCTCCATCTGCCTCTCTAGGAGGTACCTGAGGGATCAGATATCTGATCCCTGTAATTCCGAAGTTTTTCTTGGATGAGCTCCCTTTGTTTAGGGTTACTTCCTCTGCTGATTTGGATATCAGTTTTGCTCTGTTGATTCAGTTATCTGCTCTTTTGATGCTACCTCTGTGCCTGTTCATCATGTGTTTATACTTTTTTAAAGTGACCCTCTTATTTATCATTTTGCTGATGTTTTCAGCAATGAGCGATAAATTGAAACTATCATGCTTAATTTCTTCACTCCCCACCCCCCTAATATTTTGCTAACACCTCTGTCATTTGTTATTTCCTCTCCCTTTTTGCCCTTGGGGTTTAATAGCTTTTATATTTCTGTGCTTTTAATTGGTGATTGGGAAAGACAGATGAGAATTTTGTTTTTAATTGAGCTCAAAAAAATCAAGACTCAGTATTTGAGCCCCTCGAAGCAGTCAAATTTTATTCTGAGAATTGTTTTCTCTAAACATGAGTTTGTCGTGGGTCCAAAATGTAAAGAAATGTGGATGCTGAATGTGGGCGAGGAAAACAAATGCTGGAATTAATCACGTCACTGATTTCTAAAGACTACACCTTGGAGAGGCAAATGCTCTATACCTTTCTTTATCTGGCTTCTTGGTTATCAGTTTGGGTTGAAGAGAGAAATATTTTTATCTATTTAAATAAACTCTTAAAATTATTTTAAAAGATTTATTTATTCATGTATACAGAACTGGGGTACAGGCCAGAAGTGCAGAGGTGGTGAGAGGATTCACCAGAGACAGAGTGGGGAGCAGAACTGGCTGACTGACAAGTATACTGTGGAAGGGAGCAGCGGGAGGGTCAGGAGTTGCCTGCCTGGGGATGTGGATCACCTCCGGCTATGGGTCGAATTTGCACTAAAGTGGTTGCTGCTAGCTTGCAGTGCTGTGTCCTAGCCCGTTGAGCCACCTGGGAGGACTTAGACTCTTAAAATATTTTCATTTAAAATTAACATTTCAAGACCTCCCTGGTGGCAGAGTGGGTTAAAGCACAGCACTGCAAGCCATAGCTGCTTCAGTGTGAGTTCTATCCCTGGCCCCGGAGGTGACCCACATGGTGCCGCAGACCCCTCTGTTTTGCCCGCTGCTCCCCTCAGCAGTGTACTTTGTTAGTCAGCCTGTTCTGCTCCTCATTCTGTCTCTGGTGAATCTTCTCATCATGCCTGTACCCCGGTTCTGTATGTATAAATAAATCTTTTTAAAAAATTAAACATTTCAGTAAAAAATTCAAGTAAATTACAGTAAAAATTCAATTCTACTTTCAGCTAAATGCTTCCCTTAGTTGATTACTCATTTATGTTTGAGTTGTGTTGTAGAATCGTCTGTATGGCATTTGGGTGCTGGTGAATATATACCATGACAAGGTATATATTTAATGGTATCCTGTGAATGCTTGTGGACATTAAGAGGTAAATAACATAAAGGCTACCATCTTAATCATGTTTTTTTGTTTCTTAACCACTTTTAAGTATATAGTTCAGTTGTATTTAACACATGGTACAGCCTGCCCTACCAATGATGTCCATAAAATTTTCATTTTGTAAAACTGAAATGACATGAAACAGTAACCCCCAGCTTTCCTCCCTCAGGCTGTGTCATTTTACTTTCTTTGTGAATTTGACTACTCTTAGGTAGCTCATCTAAGTGGAATCACTGTATTTGTGGTTTTGTGTCTACCTTATTTCACTTAGTTTAATGTCTTCAAGGTTCCCCATGTTAGAGCACGTGGCAGAATTTCCATTTTTAAGGCTGAATATATTCCACTGTTTTCATACAGGAAATTTTGCTTACCCGTTTTATATATATATATATATATATATATATATATATAAATTTTTTTTTTTTAAAGATTTATTTATTTATGCATACAAGAGCTGGGGTGTAGGCCAGAGATGCAGGGGATAAGAAGATTCACCAGAGAGAGTGGGGAACAGAACAGGAAGAATGGCTGAAACACACTGCTGAGGGGAGCAGCAGGTGAGACAGGAGAGGTCATCTGCAACATGTGGGTCAGCTCCCTGGCTGGGGATTGAATTTGGATTGCAGCGCCTGCGGCTGACTGGCCTCACAGTGCTGTGTCTTCACCCCTTGTGCCACCAGGGTTACCCCTCCAGTTATATTTTTAGATAATTGTTTAAAAACTCTTTAATGTGATACATATAGTGTACGTGTTCTAAACACTGTTGGAAACTCAACAACAATTATTTGTTATAAATTTCTATTCGTGAAAATGATATTCAGAGAATGTTGCTAAATTGAAATTGCTATTGAAGACAGTTTTCTTTATTAAATACCTTAAGTCCTGAAGAGAGGCCTTAAATGAGGTTATTTTTCAAAAAGAAAAGCTACAAGTGGCGAGTCTTGTGAAAATAGGTGTTGATGAAGCTTGAAGGGACAGCAGTATTTGTGGGAGCATTAAGATGTATAAATATATCTTAGACCTAATTAAGCCAGTTTGGAAAAAAGGTGACACTTGATAAATTTAATCAAACATATGTGAGTGGAAACCACATAGAATTTTCTAAAAATATCTGAAATTATACATAATAATTGGGTTATGTCTCTAAGGGCAAAAATTACTAATAAAGAAAATAAAGCAGGTGCTTAGTTCTGATGAGCTTACATGTTCAGCATATTATCAGGTAAAGGACAAGAAATTTAAAAGTTAGCAGAAGAGTTTTTAACATAACTGAGAGACTAGAATGCCCAGAAGTAAAATGACCTTGACCTGAAATCAATGGTGACCTCCTTTGTCTTAGTTTTCTCACAGCTGGTGCACTTGCCGCCCTCATGGAGTCTCTACCCTTCATGTAGACAGCACTGCTTGTAATTATAGCATGCTGGCAGTGGCCAATGTGGGAGTGGTCTCTGAAGTTTAAAGAAAGTCAAGGCCTGTAGACGCTTCTTCTAAAAAACAGATTTTTAGAAGTTATTCATGGTGGCAGTGCAACTCCTGATTCTGGTGTAGCAGACATGAGCAGCAGCTTCTTGGGTATAGCTGGACTGGGGCTATGCCCATGCTCCTGGGCAGGGGTGAGGTCTGCCAGGGCAGGGGTGAGGCCTGCCAGCACAGGGCAACAGCATGTTGCCTTGCAGAGGACGGTGTGGGATCTACTGATCTCACTCCTCCAGTAACCAAACCACATAGGAAGAATAGAGAGCTTGACCGGAATAATGGCCCCTTGGGTAGCTGAGGCTACCTCCTTGGAGCACTTAACACGGAGACCAAGATGTCAGTTGTCCCCAAGGGTGCCTTGAACCCCATCTGTTGTTCAGCACTGATCTTCATTTGCAGATGTGCAGTCTTTAAAACCTTCTCCTTAAAGGATGAAAATCAATGATTTCAGATTTGTTGATGGGCAAGGAAGAGATAAATATCTTCCAGGGGCTTGATCTGATGTCCAGGTTGGTTATAGGAATCTGCTTCTTGTCCCTGTTTCCACTGGCCTTTGCTTCAGGCCTTCATCATAGCCCTAGAGCACTGTGGTCTCCCCTTCTGGGGCCTCCTGCAACACTGGCATTGTCTGGTTGGCATGTTCTTGGAACAGAAGGGCTGTAGACTCTTGGTTATATACTTTAAAGTTATCTTGCCCCTGGAGTAGAACAGTATATATTAAGTCATTATGGGATAGTACCCATTGACCATTTTACAATTTTAGTATCTCAAAATGATCCTTTAGGACAGGCGACATGTTGGGCCCTTGATGTTTCTCTTTCTACTTGGTAACTTTATTTCTCAATCAATAAATTTCATTTAAGGTATATAAACTACCTCTTGTAATTAAGTTCTCTGCAAGCTCTTGACTGAGCTAATACAGTTTTCTCAGTATGTGCATCCAAGAACTAGGTCTGGTCCAGGAACCAGAAACCACCAGCTGTTTGCTGGTTTCAGTGTCCTTCCTACCAGCAATCCTCTGGTTACCTTTCCAAAATAACATCACCTGTTTTCCCTGCTGACTTTGAATGAAGAACCTTGAAATTCAGACTAATGAGTTTGCTGAAAGATCTGAAGCATGGGAGCAATGTGATAACAAAATGTTTAATTTATTAAGATAGGCTTTCAGGGCCTTCCTGGTGGCCTGAGAACTGAGTCTCAGTGCTACCACTGAGCTCAAGGTTTACCATAACAACCCAAGTTCTAGCCCAGGTCAGGGAGCTAGCCCATATGGCGCAGCAGACCTCTCTTGCAGGTCTCGCCCACTGCTCCCCTCAGCAGTGTATTTCAGTCAGTCAGCCTGTTGTGCTCCTCACTCTGTGTCTGGTGAATCTCCTCACCCCCAACATCCCCTACCCCCCACCCCCCACAACTCTGGCCTACACCTCCGTTGTTGTATGCATAAATAAAAATAAATCTTCAAAAAAACCTCAGTGGTTTGCCTGAGGTTTATAGTGTAGCTTAGAAGGTGTTAGGGAAAATTTCCCTGTAACTTCTTAATTCACTACCTGGGAGAGGAGCAGTTAGCAACACTAAAGAGAAGTTTTTAAAAAAAGATTTTTTTAATTTGTGCGTACAGAACTGGGGTACAGGCCAGAGGTGCAGGGGCGATGAGAGGATTCACCAAGAATTTTTTATTAAGATTTATTTATTTATGCATTCAAGAACTGGGATATGGGCCAGAGATTGAGGAGTAAGAGGATTCACCAGAGACAGAGTAGGGAACAAAACAGGTAGATTAAAGAAATATACTGCTGAGAGGAGCAGCAGGTGAGTCAGGCAGGGTCTGTTGCCCTGTGGGTCAGCAGTAGCAGCAGATAGCTTTGCAGTGCTGTGCTTTAACCCCTTGTGCCACCAGGGAGGCCCAAAGAGCTTGCTAAAGGCTGCAGAGTATTTGCAACAGGAGTACTCAAAATGGTGGTTAGAATTTAGAAATTAAGTCTAACTTAGTAAGGGAAAGGAATGGGGAGATAAGGCCTTTATAGGAAGAACAAATAGGTTTCTTTAGGAAAGACAAATGTGTCTTTAAGCTAACAATGGGAGATAAGAAAATTTGTGCTAGCATTTGTTTATAGGTGCAGTGGTCTTTCCATCTTCAATACCATGAAGCTCCCCGAGACTGGGATATATGATAGGTTATTCTTGGTCTCTCGTCTCTCTCTGGGAAGTAGAATCCAACACAAAATAGGAAATGATGGTAGTCCTCATTTCTCAGAAGTTTTTTCTCTCAGTTAAGGAAACTTCAAGTTTTCTTTCTGCATCTGTTGAATCTCAAATGTCTTCATCTTAAAATAATCTTTATGCCAAAGTGGCATATTTTGGAATGCCATATCCTGATCCCCTGCAAAGATCAAGTAACTTACCAAGTGAGTCTCTCTTCCAGATAAGAAATGAGACCAGGATACATTGGTATTTTTGGAAATGAAAATGAAGCAAATGTAGAGGATTTGTAGCAAAAGAGTTCCAAGGATTTAGTAACTGACTAACACATACAGGCAGAAAATAGGGAAGAATTTAATTATAAATCACTTTTTTTAATTAATTTTTTAATTTGGGCCTACCTGGTGGTGCAAGGTGTTAAGTTACAACACTATGAAGCTACCTGCAGCCACTGCAGCATGAGTTCACTCTCCAGCCACAGAGCTGACCCACATGGCACAGCAGACCTCTCCTGACCTGCCCCCTGCTCCCCTCAGCAGTGTATTTCAGTTAGTCTGCCTGTTCTGCTCCCCCTCTGTCTCTGGTGAATCCCTTCACCCTGGTACATCTGTCCTGTACCCCAGTTCTTGTATGTATATATAAATAAGTCTTTTTTTTAACTTATTTTTTATTTATGTATGCATAAAAGAGCTGGGGTATAGGCCAGAAGTGCAGGGGTGGGGGTGTGAGCAGATTCACCAGAGACAGAGTGGGGAGCAGAATAGGAAGATCTACTGGAATACACTGCTGAGGGTGGTATCAGGCAAGGCAGAAGAGGTCTGTGCACCATGTGGGTCAGCTCCCTGGCCAGGGATTGAACTCACATGCAGTGACTGGCTGTAGCATGATAGTGCTGAGACTTTAACCCCAGCACCACCAGGAGGCCTGTAAATTACTTTGAAGGTTTGCACAGAATTTCCCTTTATACTCCTTGGTACAATCAAAGAAGGAATTTTGCAAAGAGCAAAAGCAAAGTATAGGGTAAAGTTTATCTTGCATTAATACTGTAAAGGATGAATTAATTGATTGATAGACTAGCCTAAGGCAATAGCAAGCACTGAGAGAGAGCTTTTTCCCAATTGGAGACCTCACCCTTTTTAGCTCAATAAATAACTGCAGTTGCATGATCCTTTTAGTGCTTCCATGGTAGGAAAAGTCACAAGTCACTGTGCCATGATAATGTTGCATTGGTAGATACTATGGTGGAGGGAACTATTCCAGATCAGGTGTAAAATAAGGGGATTAGAGTCCTCCAGCAATCCTTAGCTCTGTTGTGTTGCTTCAGGGCCTTGACTTGGTTAACCTTTTAAAGGGTCTTTTAAAACACTTGTTAGTGTTCCTTTTAACCTAAATTAGGAAGGTCTGAAGGTGGGTATACATTTCAGACAATAGGCCCCAGAAGAGAAGTCCTTTATAATTTGCACCACTTTTGGCTTTAATTTATTCTTGGTCACAGAAATGCTCCTGTGGCATCTTATTCAGTTATTTCTTCTTTCAGGTATCTTATTTCTCTTTCATTGTTTTCTATTTCCACTCCCATAACCCCATCAATTTGTTCTTTTATCCCTATATTATAGGGAAAATCCTTTTAACAGAACAGCTTGAGCACTTTCCCTACATTCTTCCTGTAGGTAACTGAATCCCTTCCTCACACTCACTCTGAAACCTTACTCTCCAGTCATTAGCAACATAATGCCAAGCCCAGTGGCCACTTTCTCACTTCTTGAGAATGAAGGAAACCAGAATATGTCATCCCCAAATATGTCTTTTTGACTTACTTAGAGTTGAAGGCAATTAAGAAGCAGCAAATACTGAGCCTGTACCTCCCTTTTCTGCCAGAGGGCAGGATATAAATTCTCCTTTTCCTGGAGATTCTTATCAGCCCCATAAGAATCTGCAAACAAACCTGACACCATTAGTCTTTTCCCATAAGTTTCCCTTCCCACAGTTTGCTGCCCTTGGGTGCCTGACACTGCTTTCCTTTGCCATCATTCCTCCACAGACGTATTGTTCTTCACTGGGAATCCTGTATACCTGCAGTTCTAAATCCCAGCTTGAGTTGCTTTTCGTTGAGGTTTCTCCTAAGTACATGATTATGTGCCGGGAGTTTTTCTTTTGTTAATTTGTCTTTTTGTTAGACAAACTAACAAAAGTTGAAATCCTAAAATGGGTAGGTGGAAAGTTTTGCTTTCTCTGCAAGAACTTTATATTGTTTGTCTATTTCTTCTGTTTTGAAACTTATTTCCCTGGGATTTCAATGAAAACTGCTCAGAAGTCACTTTGCCAATTTTTGATTAGTTATAACATTTCTATGTATGGTTCTTTAACGCAGCTGTTTTATGAGGGTCATTGTTATTTTCTTTTTTCTATTTGCCTTGATGATTTAATCTGCTTTAGCTTTTTAACTATTCTTTTTTGAGATTATTCACTTTTGTCTCCAAAGTTATCATCAGTCTTAACCTTTTCCATTACTATTAGAGTTGGATCTATTATTAAATAAACTGAACCAACTGCCAAAAAATAATGAACCTTAATCCCTATCTTATACCATGTACAAAAATTAAGTTTAGGGGACCTCCCTAGCAGCACAACGGGTTAGGATGCAGCACTGCAAGCGGCAGCCACTTCAGTGAGAGTTTGATCCCTCGCCCCAGAGGTGACCCACATGGTGTGTAAACCTCTCCTGACCCACCTGCTGCTCCCCTCAGCAGTGTATTTCAGTCCATCTGCCTGTTCTGCCCACCACTCTGTCTCTGGTGAATCCTCTCACCACCATCACCCCCACACACTTCTGGCCTACACCCCAGCTCTTGTATGTGTAAATAAATCTTAAAAAAAAAAAAAAATTGAAAACAGGCAAAACTAATCCTTAGTGGTGGGGCCAAAATAATGGTTAACTTGTAAAGGGGTTATTAGCAGAAGAGACACAAAACCTTTTAGATTATTGGAAATGGACTGTAACCTAATCTAGATTGGTGTCATATTGGTATTTACATAAAACTGTACACAAGATTGTGTATTTTACTACATGTAAATTATACCTCAGTAAAGAACAGGAGGTTGTTTTTCATAACTTGTTTTCATCACTTCCTGTTTTAGCTCTCTCCTTCTGTTCATACCTTTTCTTAAATGCTAGCTCTCCCTCTGGCTCCCTGATACTGTAAATTGAACACTGTTAACCTTGGTTCCCAGGTACCCAAGTTTAAAACCCTAACACCTTTTTACACTTTTTTCTGCCAAAAATCCTTAAATCATGGAGACTCTTCCTTTAAAATATTTTCCATCCGGGCCCTCCCTAGTGGCGCAAGGGGTTAAAACACCATACTATAAAGCTGTCCCAAAGCCACTGCATCCCATGCCGGGCCGCTGACCCATATGGCATTTTAGACCTCTTCTGACCCATCCACTGCTCCTCTCAGCAGTGTGTTTCAGTAGATCTGCCTGTTCTGCTCCCCACTCTGTCTCTGGTGAATCCTCTCACCCCCCTGCACCTCTGGCCTGTACCCCAGTTCTTATATGCATAAATAAATACATCTTTTAAAAAATAAAATATTTCCCATCCATGCTGTTTTCAGATCATGTCTGTGCAAGTTTTAACATTGATCACAGCCTAATTTATCACCAGGTCTCTCTAATTGGTTTCCCTGCTTGCTTTTTATATTCAAAGCTATTCTGCTTTATACTACCAAAGATAATCTGCCTAAAGCACCACTCATGAGATACTAGCATTCTGGTTGTGTTACTTCCTCTCCTCAAAACCTTGAGGGGGGAGGGAGGTCAGGTTGTAACATTGCATTGGGGACTCACTTCTGGCTCTAGTACTGATCCCCCTCCAGAAACAGTCCTCTGGAAAACCAGAATATTTAAAAGTTCAAATCCATTTTGAGCTCTGTTCATGCTCTTCTCACCCTAAATGCTTTCTTCCTCATACCAGCCCCATCTCAAACAGCTTCAGTCTGCTGGGGGTGGGGGAGAATAATGTGATCTATGAAATCCATAAACCCCCTAAAATTATATCCACTGTTTCTGTGTATGTGCATTTTTTTTTTTTAAGATTTATTTATTTATTCATACAGAACTGGGGTACAGGCCAGAGATGAGGAGGGTGAGAGGATTCACCAGAGACAGAGCGGGAAGCAGAACAGGCAGATTGATGAAGTACACTGCTGAGGGG
>NW_004567116.1:8708746-8724441 GCF_000260355.1 Condylura cristata | reverse complement strand
GTGTATGTGCATTTTTTTGGAGAATCTAAGTCACTAGATTCTCAATTGGAGTTCGTAGGCCCCCAAGTGTTAAGTTTATTTAGTGGTCTTCTGGAAGTTTACACGCTAATGGATTTTGTGTTTTAGCAGTTTTCGTCTCCTTAAACTTAATCTATAATATACTGGGTACTAAAATGTGTGTGTGTGTGTGTGTGCGCGCACACGTATTTAGTAGATACGCTGTGTTTAAATTTCAAAGTTTGAGATGACAGTTTAAATGTCTTATCCATTCTTTGTCTCCTAGATTTAGCTCTTTGTGTGGTGGAATTTATTTTCCTCAAAAGATAGTGTCTTAATATTTTTCACTTTAGTATCTTTAGTCAGGGAATTTTCCCCCCTCCTACGTGACTATTCACACAACTAAACAATACCATCTCTGTGTATTTTGATGTAGCAATCTCTTTTAAAAGGCACTGGTCATATTTTTTTCAACATATCCCCTCCCCTGTTTCATATTTTTTTCAACATATCCCCTCCCCTGTTTTAGATTCCTATAGGCAATGGAAACTGATCTCAATTCCCAGGACAGAAAGGACCTGGACAAGTTCATTAAATTTTTTGCTCTCAAGGTAATATATTCATTCTCTTGAGCTTAATACTGTCTGTTAGAAATAACTTCCTTGCTTTTCTCTTTTTGGAAATAAAGCATAACAGCTTGCAGCTTGCCCATTTTAAGGGATACTTCTGTCTGTTGTAAACTAAACTGTGAAGTTTGGGGGCGGTACTGGGGGTGTAACTAAAAAGTAACTTCCAATTTTCCACAGCTATTTGTTCAAAACATTTTTTTGAAAGGCTGTTTGCAGAAATGTCAAGCTATTATGCCAGGTTATTGGCACAGAATGTTCCCTGGAGGTAGGAACAAAGAGTATGGACTGGACTGGCCAGCATTTTGGGCATCTTCCCTGAAGCATCAACTAATTCTGAGATGTCTTCCTTTCATTTTTTGTTCCTTCTGGGTAATGAAAAATTAAAACTGAATTTTGAATGCTTAGAAGTTCTATTTTCCTCAATCTAAAAATCATTTCCACCCCTATCATTCCTTCCTCTCAACTTTTATAGCGCAGGAAAAATCCATGCAGTAGACTCTGGTTGTAAAAGTAGTTGGAAGACTTTTGCCATATGGGCCAAATCATATAAATAATTGCTTAGTTTTCAGTCTACTATGATTATCTAAGTGTATGGCAGTGACTATTTAAACCTGCGGTCGGACCCGTTTCTTTATGAAACTGAGAGCCTTGCCATGTGCCATTTCCCTACTGCCATGTGAGGCACTTGCAGATCCCAACTAGACTGTAAATCTAGTTGGTTGACACTGTGACCTCAGGAAAGTCTGTAGTATGATAATTTTGTGTAGTGTTTTTTAACTCTGTTCTTGAATGTTTCCATTTCGAGCCTTTCCTGAAGTACTTCGAGTAATAACTGGCATCTTTCAAATCCTGCACTGGGAGGATTTTTACTTAATCAGGAGACAAATCAGCTTAAGCCTTTTCATCTTTGCTGTCTTGCTTTTCTTTTCTAGACTGTCCAAGTAATTGTCCAGGCTCGACTCGGTGAGAAGATCTGTACGCATTCGTCTTCATCCCCAACAGGTTCAGACTGGGTAAATTTCCTCTTCTTTGCTAAAGGATATACTGTGGCATTTGTCACAAGAAATCACAGGTGCAGTATTAAGCGATACTCTTATGATATTACTAAATTCTAACATTACATTATTGAATTCCATTTGATCCATTCACCTGAAAACTGTTCTTTATAGAACATTAGTCCTGATACATTTGGCTCCTGGCTTTCTGCTGTGATAGGAGAAATAATTTGGTCTTTAGAAATCCAGAATAAGGTATTGTTTCCTTTCTAACAGATAAAAAAACTGACTTCTTCAACCTGAAAATTGGAGCTCTGATCAGGCTGTCTCTTGTGGGGAAGAGAGAAGTGAATGAATGTCCTTAATGAGTCCAGGCAACGCCTGTGTTACCCAATACCCAGTCTTACAACATACTTTAATTTTCCATGATGTTCCTTGTAAATTGGTCAGCACAAGTCCCTTTTGTTTTCTAGTTCAATTTGGCAATCAAAGACATCCCTGAGGTCACACATGAAGCTAAAAAGGCACTGGCAGGGCAGCTGCCTGCTGTCGGGAGGTCTATGTGTGTGGAGATCTCTCTCAAGACTTCTGAGGTAAGGTTATAGCCAGGGTGACGTGTGAACTTGGCACACCAGGCCCTTCACACCGTGGCCCAACTCAGCCTCTTCCCTGCCCTCTCTGAACTTCTCATCGTTCTTTGAGAAGGTCATGGGTTTTGTGGTTATTATTCCAATTACTTGGAATAGACTCTCACTTCATCTGTATACATATCCTCTATATGATATAACTTGGTTCATCCTTTTTTTTTTTTTAAAGAATTATTTATGCATACAGAACTGGGGTACAGGCCAGAAGTGCAGGGGTGGTAAAGAGGGTTCACCAGAGACAGTGTGGGAAGCAGAATGGGCAGATCAACAAAGTACACTGCTGAGAGGAGCAGTTGGTGAGCCAGGAGAGGTCTGCTGTGCCCTGTGGGTCACCTTCCTGGCTAGGGATTGAACTCCTGCTAAAGCAGCTTAGCTTCTCAGTGCTGTGCTTTAACCGGTGTACCACCGGGGAGGGCCCACTTTGTTCATCCTTAAAGATACTCATCTCTATAAAATCTCCCCCTTCTAGAGGAGAGGTAACTGCTTTTTTTAGACTTCCTGTGTGCATTGTTTATGTCTTAGAGTATTACTTGTGATTATTTTTTTAATGTTATTTGGTCTACCATATTCCATGTGAGGATTGAGACATGCATTGTTACGTGTATGTCTATTAATCTATTCCCACTACAACACTGGGAGGGTATACAGCATAATAAAAGGCAAAGGGAGTTTGGAATTGTACAGATATCAATATTCTGATCCCAGTTAAGCGAGTCTAGCCAAGTTACTTAACCCCACCACAGTCAACAGCACCACACTAACATGACATTTAAGTCTCACAGGGCAATAATATTTTCTTATTTAATCTTTATTTGTAAAGTGCTTGATAGAACATATAGTAGGCAGTATGTTCTTATTCTGACCTCTTTTATACTTGAGGTTTGCAGCATTATCTTTGTAATTCTTCAGTTTTCTTTTGAAATGAGGGAAGATATAATAGTTATCTGTCCAAGTAACACATAAAGGGGCTGAACAACTTGGCTAAAAACATCAGACAACTAAAAAAAGTTTGAGTGGGGAACTTGCTAAGGTCTGTCTTAACTGTGGGTTTCACCTAAACATAGCCTCTTCAGAAATGGAGGGGGAACTCTGTTCATTGTTTGAAGTGTTGGCCTTGCTAAGGAGCAATTTGTAAATACATATTAGAAGTCTTAGAAATGTGTACTTTTTGAACTAGTGATTCTAATTCTGAAAATTTGCCTTAAGAAATTAATTCAGAGTGTGTACAAAGTTTCAGTCTCAAGACTTATTATCATACTGTTGTCTGTAGAGTGAAAGATTAGAATGTATGTTCTACATTATATATACATATATATATATATATACACAAAAATCCGCCTGTATGTTCAAGCGTAAGGGGATCAGCTGGATAATATGATGGTCACATGGTGGAATATTATATAACCATCAAAAACAATTATAAGGAAAATTCATGTTTTGTATATTAAGAAATAGATAGGTGACATCTATTAGTATATATGATATGATCTTACTGTTAATTTAGAAGCAGAATGTATTGAAGTAAATTACAAGTTGATGTCTGGCTTTTTTCTTTTTGCTATTCATATTTTCTAGTATATTGACTATATAGTGCTTCGTCATAAGAAAAAAGTGGATATTTTTTTTAAAACACTAAAAAATCTTTTAATTGTCCCATCTACAGGGAGATTCCATGGAGCTAGAGATTTGGTGTCTTGAAATGAATGAAAAGTAAGTTCTCTGTCTAGGATCCTTGTTCTGGGAGGCTGAGGGTAAAGCATGTGATGCTGTGTGAAAAGCAGGGCTTTGTATCAGTCGGGGGGTGGGAGCAGGGCTAGGGGGGTGTTCTGAGCACTTAACAAAGCTAAGAGGTCTTTGCTATAATTTGCTTCATGCGCTGCTTCCAGCAGAGTCACAGAGATGACCTTCAGCGGGAGTGTCAGTCCAGAGAGAGACACAGACACCACGGGGAAAGGAATAGAGCTCGAGCTGAAAAGAATTTGTTGTTTTCCCAGAGTACAGATAGTTCTCTGATTAAATCCCTTGTGAACTCTTGTAAAATGATGACTCTGTTTTGTCAGTTTTCTGGGTGGCAAACATCCAGTAAGATTTTCCCTCACTACTCCTTTTTTTACATACTGGGTTGGGCGTGGATTGGAAATGCATGTTTTTTTCCTCCCATTTTCTTCTTTCAAGACAGATTAACTTATTTCCTGCTCTAAGTTTCCCTTTTCAAAGTGTCTATAGGAAAATTAAAGAAATAGCAACACATCAAAAAAAAAAAAACAGTAATAAGTATGTGGTGTGGGCATTAGTTTTCTTTCTAAAATAGAAACTGCCAAAATATGTCCAAAATTTTAGACCAGAGTTTTCTGCAGATTTCCTGATAGATTTTTAAAGATCAGTCTTAATAAGAGAGCACATTGATTGAAATTATGTTTGCATGTTCAGTAATACAGTTGTAATGTGCAATACTATTTTTAAGGGTGCTATTTTATTTCTTAGAAAGGCCACTGCTTCAAAACTGGAAATTATTGGGTGTCTTGGTGTCACTTGCTCTATCTAGTAGTTGAGAAAGCGAAACTTGAGTCACCTTCAACAGCCTTTTGATAAACTGACAGTCTGAACCAAATTAATAAATTTAATTTTGTGCCATTATATTGCTTCAGTGTCACTGTCTCTGTTGACTGTAATAGTCTTTAAATGGTGTTATTGGACTACAAAGCAGATTATATTCTATTAGAATTCATGAATAATGTTACCAGATTAATCTCATTCACTATATGGAATATTACAAATATTTCTATATCCATTGTAGTTCTGTTCTTTGTTTTATGTTAGTTGACTGGGAAAATGCTGATCAGTGTCTTTGCTCCACAGGTGTGACAAAGAAATTAAAGTTTCCTACACAGTATACAACAGACTGTCATTGCTGCTGAAGTCTCTCCTTGCTATTACTAGAGTGACCCCGGCCTATAGACTCTCCAGAAAACAAGGGCATGAATATGTCATATTGTACAGGTACCCACCATTGCTGCCCGCCTTCTCGATTCACTCATCAGTCACGTCACGGGGCACTGACCGCATCCTGATATTCCTGATTAATTCTGGGACAGATGGTTGGCTAAACAGTTGATTCTGTAGCTTTACTCCACTTCTCTACCCATCTCCACTTATGGATCTTGGCTTTCCAAAACCATGATATGGTCATGATTCCTAGGGAGTGGATTTATAACTGAAAGCCAGAAAAGGAGCTTAAGACTCAAAAATACAGACTCTCCTGGGAGAATTCCACAACCTTCCTTGTTCCAATGCTAAATTAAAACTTACCTCTAACACACTGCTTATTCAATTTCAGTTTTTTACTGAAATTGTGTTTCTAATAATGGGGGAAACAGTTTGATATATGTGTAATTATAAAAGAAGCAGAACACAGGCAGGGAAAGTGTGTTCCGGGTAAGAGAACAAGTTAGGCTTCACGGAGGAAGTGGCATTCAAGCTAGGCCTTGCAGCAGAGGATAGGTGGAACTGAGGGAGAGTGAGCGGAAGGTGAGGAGCTCACCAGATGGCCCCAGGCACAGGGTGGGGGGTGTGGGGAGGGAGCTGTGTAGGTTGTCAGAGAGCCCGAGTGTGGCTAGAGCACATGCCAGAAAATGTGAGAGCAAAGTGTGGAAAGGTAGGTGTTTTCCAGGCCTGTACTACCTTCTCTTTCATTATCCCATGTCTCAGATGAGTATTCCATTTGAAAATTACTAGACCTTTATTTACATATAATAGAAGGTTGCTCTCTAACTCATCTCATTTACTATGTCAAGTCCTCTTCACATTAGCTCTTTTATGAGTAGCCATGCTGCACAGCTAGTCATCAGCTCAGTTGATCCACCAGAGACAAGAGTAGGGAGCAGAACAGGTGGATCAACTGAAATCCACTGCTGAGGGGACCAGTGGACAAGACAGGAGAGGTTTGCTGTGCCAGGTGGGTCAGCTCCCTGCTGAGGATCAATCAAACTCATGCTGTAGTGGCTACTAATAGCTTGATAGTGCTGAGGCTTAACCCCTGCCCCACCAGGGAGGCCCTCACTGCTGTTTTTATAAAGTTATTTTAGAATACAGCCACCCTGTTCTCTTAAGTGTCCATCTATGACTACTTTTGCAATACAGCAGCAAAGCTCAGCAAATGCCACAGCTGGGTAGCCTCACGCCTGAAGTATTTACTACCCTATTCTCTTAAAAGTTTGTCCACTCCTGCTTTCATTTGTTTGTATGAATGTATTTCAGATATTTTCTACATTCTGTTTCTCCCACATCAGATTATAAAATGTGAGACCTCAGCTTCAGCTTTATCCTGAATCTCATCCTTAACTTGTCTTTATATCACCCCTGACATCTAACCATACCACTTTGCGGTATCTAATAAACCCATATGTGTACTTAATTTTTAACTGTTACTTGAAGAACATAAAAATTAGTTTTAAGTATTTTTTAATTCAGAATTTTTGCTAATCTAGATTGGTCTTCCCAGAGAGCTCATGTGGGAAGCATTTGTTTGTATTTTTATATACTTAAAATTGTCTTACATCTAACATTATGATGGGAAAACAATTTTTTTTATTTCTAAACAGTTTGCTTTGGGATGACTGGTTATAAGCATGGAGGTAATCAAAGACCCCGCTTCACAATTTAATTCTTTCCAATAGTACTCCCAGATCCATTTGCTAATTTTATGTATATAGGCGTGTTCTTTCAGAACACATTTCAGGAGCAGGAAGAAGAAACTTAAATGCCAGTTTCCACTTAATTCTATCTTTCTCACTTTTTAATTGTCTTCATATATACGCTCCTGTCTGAAGCTTAATTGAAATAGAGTGTCATTGCAGCATTAGGGAAGGTGTTTAATGCAGATAAGGAAAGAGGGCTTGTTTGTTTCTAGGTGTTTTGACTATGGAGGCCCTTACAATAAAAAGTCAGGTAACATTTCTTTTTTTTCCTACAGGATATATTTTGGAGAAGTTCAGCTAAACGGCTTAGGAGAAGGTATGACTCAAGGTTGAAAATCATTTGTAGTGTTAAGAGCTCCCTGTCTTTACAGAGGGACTTGGATGCTGCCTATAACAATATGTAACTTGCTATAAGTGAGGAAAATAGAAGGTAGGTAAGTGATCCAGAGAACTGCCAGGGGACAGCTAAATCATTTTTCCCAAAGTTACAATAACTAGGTATTATTTCTTCTTATATAATTGTCTTATTTTCTACAATGATTGTTGTACATTTCTGCGGAGCATCAACAAGTTTGAAAAATTGGAAATGAGGTCGCGAAAGCCAGAAAAGCTTTGTTGGGAGTATCATCTGCAAGGCCCTGGCCCTTCTCTAAACTTACTGTTGGGGTGGCAGCTCGGTGGGGTGCTACCGCGTTATAAATTGAGGCGTTTGTATGACAGACGCCTAGTGCCCCTTCCCTATCTCGGACATGTGACACCCCCGGGCAGGCATGATTAGGGCTTGTGCAAGCTCTTCAAGGAGCTTGTTTCACCTCTTCAAAGGCAGTTTTATGTGGAAATAATACGGTCAATATGTAATAAATAGAAAGAAAAAACATGTATACACATGAAACAGTAGATAGATATGAAAGTGAGGTTGCTGCACCTCAGTTGCTAAGTGGGTGATGCTAGGGCTTACACCGTAGACTGACTGAGGGAAAGACAGATGGGATGGTGGTGTGGGGCTTGTCAGTATTCTCTGGGAAAAAGCTAATCCTTTCTCTCTTCTAGGTTTCCAGACAGTTCGTGTTGGAACCGTGGGCACACCTGTGGGAACCATCACTCTTTCTTGTGCTTACAGAATTAACTTGGCATTCATGTCCACCAGGTGAGGAGAGCCTTCGCATCCAAAGGAACTGTTCCAAAGGTTCCCCCCACAAACCCCAAAGTGCAGCCTATAATTCATCTTTGCCATTGCTGAAACCAGTCCCCTTCAGAAGAATAAAATCAAGAAAAGAAATCGGTTTCCAGATTGTAGAATCTGCATGTCTCCAGATTTGTCCAGGATGTAGAGTTGGTGGTTTATGGTGAGGGATGTAGTAGTCAAGGCTCTGTTGGCTCCTGCCAGCAGATACAAGGTGAGGGGCCTCTGAGGACTTGGAGGGCGTGCTGGCAAGGTAGGCCAACAGTATTGCAATCTGCTTTTTCTATTACAGGCAATTTGAGAGGACACCACCTATTATGGGCATTATCATTGATCATTTTGTGGACCGTCCCTACCCCAGCGCCTCACCCATGCATCCCTGCAATTACAGGTGAGGAATAGGAAGGACACTGCGGACACTGCTCTAAACCACAGCAAGGCAAAAAAAAAAAAAAAAGTGGGCCCCCAGGTAGCAAGGAGGTAGCATGGAAAGATAGGAAATGATTTGCGTCTCTTCTTGCTGCTTGCTGTTAGGTACATCGAGATTTGGGATGGACTGACTGTCTCAAGGAATTCTTAGACATTTTGGATATTGATAGTAATGATTTGACTTTTCTTAGTGGCAAATTACTTAGAGACAACAAGAGTGACAGTGATTTGTGGCCTATTCTTGCTAAATAAGTGGCTTTCAGATTGCCATCTCACGCAATTCAGGTATACATCAGAATCAAATGTCTCTGGGCCTCGATCCCAGAACACAATTCTCTAGAGCTTGGGATCAGTGTGTAATCAGAAGAGATATCACCTTTATGTGAAGGACTTGTGAAATTGGATAGGCCTGTGTTTAGAGCCTGGACTTTGTTTCACAGAATCTCTGTTATTAACAGTTCTTTGAGTTCCCAAGTCTGGCCCCCAGCACTAGTCAATGCTTTCTCATGTAATATGTCAGGTAAGATTTTTTTTTTTTTTTTTTAAAGCCTGTTGTCATACCCCAAGATGCTGCTCCTCTGGAAATGTTTAAAATCAACAAGGACTTAACAAATCTTCTTGCTGTTGTAAAGTCTAACTGAAACAATTCTTGTCATAACTTTTCTTTATCTCACCTGCCTCTGTATCCCTTCAGAAAATGATTGCTGTTCCCATACAATTCATGGTTTTCCCCCTTCACTTTAGAACTGCTGGTGAGGACACTGGAGTAACTTACCCTTCTGTGGAAGACTCTCAAGAAGTGTGTACCACTTCGTTTTCCACCTCTCCTCCATCGCAGGTATGAGGAGACAGGTTGGGGTGGGGTGGCTGGCTGTAATTATTTGGTACCTGTGTGGACCCTGTGAAATGGTGTCAGAATTGAGAGGCAGTCTCTCGGTGGAAATCCCACCACACCATTTCCAGCAGCTGTTGTAAGTGGTGAGAGGGAGTCTTCTCCAGCAGCTAAATTGCAGTATATCTATTTGTAACTAGTCTTCACCCACACAATTACATCTTACCTTTCCATTCCTGGGGACGTCTTAAAGTTTCCTGGAAAATCAGTGACAGAAGTGCAGATGCTTTCTGGTATCACGGATTTGCTGATCTGTGATCTGTGCTCGTTTGCTTGCTAGAGGCCTCTTTTTTGAAGCGGTAAGTACCATTCCTGCTAATGGAAGGAGCACAGAAGGAACCAATAATTATTTAGCATACACTGCAAACAGCAGGGCAGGTTTTCTTGATTGTTGACATAGATTTCTGCCTGTCTTTATTCTCTGCCTGAACATTTTTTACCATTAACTTTTCCACTTGAGTCAATCTTCAATCTAAAATCCAGCTTCAGTAATGAAGAGGGTCCAAAAAGTGTTCTCAGCTTCCAGGGAGGAAGTTGTGTGGTCTTGCGTAATGTCTGTGATACTGAGAGGGCCTCAGCTGAAAGTCATTGTTGACAGTTGACTGAATTTCAGGGCACCTCTCTTAGCTGAGACGTTCATCTTCTACCTCCCTGCCTGCAGAGCCCGCTCATCACCCTGTCTTGCCCTCTTTGACTTTCACGTTAGTTTCTTCTAGACCTAGCTCAGTTCTGTTCCCATTAAATTACCCCCAGTGGTTCCTTTTCACATCATATGTAGGGCATCCAACAAATTAGTTTTTCATACGTTTTTATTATGTGTTTTTCAATGAAGAAAAAATTTGAATTCATTCCATCCTGGGTTGTTCTGAAATACTGTATTTAAAAAGTGGCTTAAGGATGATTTCAATCACAGCAGGAGTATAAAGGACCAGGGGAGAAAATAATAAAAATAATAAACAACTATATACCAGAGACATTTTACAGGGGTGGAGTGCGGAGTGGGATCAAAAATGGTGGGGAGAGGGAAGTGCACTGGACTGTGGTGATGGCACACGGGTGATTTGGTGATGGGAAGCCCCCGGGGATTACAACAGAGATGGAAAAAGGCACAGAATGATGTAAAATAAATAAACTATTATAATATTAAATAAATAAATAGACCAAAAGAAAAAAAAAAAAGGTGGCTCCGACAGCTTGATTTGGCACTGTGAGAATGGTCAGTCCCTTCTCTCCACAGTCATGTAAGCATGAATGTTCTAGAAAGAGGTAGCTTCCAGGGTGCTCACCCACCTGCCCCTAAGGAGGGTAGGGGAGCCCACTTTCTTATGAGTGCACATTAATGAGCGTAGATTTTTTTAACAATAAAAATGTGACTATTTTGAGTTTAATGTTCATTAAACAAGTTTATTTTGTTGTACCAGTGATGATTCATAAACAACATTCAAAGTTGTGACGGGGAAAATGAGAGCTGGTAAGGCTGGGCTATCATGAGTCATTTGGTCTTATCTGAGACAGTGGAAATTTGACCCAACTTTAAAAGTTGGGTCAAATGCATGTTAAGCATTTTCTTTGGTTGATGTTTGCATAAGTCTTCTGACCTATGTAAAGAGCCTTTTTTCATGCTATCACTTGCCATGTGTGATTTAAAAGTAGATCACATCAAGATCTTAGGAATATTGAGTACTCTTGGGTGATCCTATCAGTACTCTCTGAGCACCTCTGATCACACCTGCTACAGTTTGTGCAGAAATACTCATTTTAAACCTTGAGGATAGGACGGAGGGAGAAAATCACTAGCCATCTTTTTCCAGCAAATATTGAAACAGTCCCTCGGTTTAACCTAGGCACTTGCATAATTGCTCAGCAACTTTTGTTTGAGCTTTTGCTAGAGTCCAGTAAATACATGTTAAGGTGATGTTGTTTTGCCAAGAAAATAAGGTTATTGTGTCATTTGGGAGTTTGAATCAAGACATAGATGTGAGCCTGAGCCTGCTTCTGTGATTTAAGGTCTTATCTCTGATTCTAAGCATGAATTCACTGCTTAGTGAGGTTTTTTTTTAAAAAAAAAAAAAAAAAGATTTATTTGTGCAACAAGAGCTGGTGTGTAGGCCAGAGTTGGGGGGGAGGAGCAAGAAGATTTACCAGAGACAGAGTGGGCAGCAGAACAGGCAGATTGACTGAAATACACTGCTGAGGGGAGCAGCAGGTGGGTCAGGAGAGGTCTGCCGTGCCATGTGGGTCACCTCCCTGCCTGGGAATCAAACTCATTTGCAATGGCTGTGGGTGGCTTCATAGTGTTGGGCTTTAACCCATTGTACCACCAGGGAGGGCCCTACTTAGTGAGTCTTAAAGATGAAACAGCCAGAACCAGAATTACTGTCATGCCCATTAATTGACTTGGAGATCATAAAAGTTTTTAAAGTACCCTTTCAAACAGTTTTTAACCCATCAACTTGTCTTACTCCATCAGGGATAATACAAACACGCAGACACGCACACACATTCTGTGCCTGTATCTACACTTACCCATGCGTCTTCCCTGGGATGACAGAGGAAAGCATACCTGAGCACTTTAACAGAACCTGCCAATATATGTCAGCTGTTTCAGCCTGTCCCTGCAGACTCTGGATCCCCAGAAAAAGGCCTTCAGTCTGACATGAGCTCAGCACCCTTGTCCTCATTCATCCTCAGCACGCTCGGCGTCTGCTCAGGCCCTCCCCTGGGCGGCTGTTCTCAAACAGCCTCCTACTCTTGGTTGACTCAAGACAGACTAATGCTTGGGTTTCTGTGTTTTGCCAAGCCATACCAGTTTGACTCAGCTGTGTTTTCTACCTGCTCATCACGGGGCAGTCAGTGGGGTATCATGGACTAAACATCTCTTCGTCAGAGCCTTCCAGGTTGTCCTTCAGGAAGGCAGCCGCAGAGCTTTCTCCCTGCTCTGCTTACCTTTGCATTTCAGTCTCTGTTGCTACTGCCCCTTCCAGAGTTTTTTCATTTCTTTCTCAAGTCCCTTTTTCTTCTTTTCTCTCTCTGTCTCTGTGTGTGTCTGTGCACAGTGTGTGTTTACTGTCACAAAGGCACATTTTCAGACCCCTACTCCTGTGGTGACGGACACCCTGAGGGTCCCCATGGCAGGACTGGCCTTTTCCCATCAAGTGAGTCCATAAAGGGAAGAAGGGGATATACTCTCATGGCATTTTATAATTTAAAAATTGTAAATAAAGTAAAAGGTTTAGCTACGTAAATGTCCCCAAGTGTTATTCTGTGGGTTATTCTGAGGCTTGGTAATTGATTTTTAACAGGACACGCCTTAGCACAGCAGCCCCAGATAGGAATTTTCATTTGCTCCTCTCATTGATGTGAAAAATACATGGAGTTATTTATATCTCATTTCTAAGTAAACAATCCAAGAGTGGTTATTTTTCTTTAATACAAATAGGAACCCTCCCATCCCCAGGAGTGGAGGAGGAGGGTGTGATCAGAGAAACCCATTTCAAAGGGACTGGAAGGGCAGAGGAGAAAATCGAATGACCTGGGGAAGACTGATGACTTGGACTCAAAGTTCTGTCTGGGCTTGTGCGCCATAGGCCTGCTGGGCCGGAAACTGAAGCAGTTAGCCGAGTCCCTGGGAAAAGGGGGGCAAGGAACTCATCCTGAGGCGGAGAGACTCCAGCACTGGGAATCTCTTCCACCACAAATAGGTTTCTGTTTTCTTATGTAAACATATCATTGCCTGGTCTGTCTTTAATGAGCCCTTCCGTCAGTCAGGCCCGCAGCCCCATGCGGACGTGCACTGGGCCCACCCCTCACCTCCACTGACCTGGATCCTTAGTGTGCTTTCGGACTGCCTGGTTTTCCTCCTCCTCTCCTTTGCCCTCTTTGTTTTCTCTTGCTTAGCTCTCAAGCTCTCGCCTTTCCTGTCAGCCTGCCGCCCTGGGCGTTGGACCGGCTGACCTGGCTTACCCAGTAGTGTTTGCTGCTGGCCTAACTGCCGCCCACCCTCACCAGGTATCTTTAAAGAAGGGGAAGACCTGGGGTTTCCTGTGCCATCTCCCTTCCCTCAGGCAGCTGAGGGGCTTCTTGAGACCTCAATTCTGTGCTGAGTATCTGAAGCTAAAAACTCGTTTAACTTTGGAGGACTGATGTGACTGAGCAGAAGGCACCCGTTGCACTCAGTGGAAAGAAGAGCTTCCTGGTGTCTTCTCCCTCTTCTTTTCCCTCGGGCGTCACTGCCATTGCATGTCTCCCATGAACTGAGTCCCAGAGGAGATAAAGATCCTAGGTTTCCTGCCCACTTGGTGGCAGCATTGGTGATTGAAAATGTGTAAGCAGATACCATCATGCTAGGCCGCAAGCTCCCCTGCTGCTCCCATGATTCACTGTATTTTTCCATTTTCCCCCAAAGCTAATGGTTCCTGGGAAGGAAAGTGGGGTACCACTTGCTCCCAACCAGCCTGCCCATGGTGCCCAAGCTGACCAAGAGAGACTGGCGACCTACACCCCTTCTGACGGGGCCCACTGTGCTGCCACACCTTCTAGCAGGTGAGTTCACCTCTCGGGTCTGTTGCTCTCCGGCCAGCCGGAGGCCTTATCTGCCTGACATATGTACTTATTTGGTATCAGCAAAAGGAGCGTCCAGTGTTGGCTCAGGTTTGGCATTTACACCCAAAATGTGGAATCTTTGACGTTCCTGATAAGAATCTTGGGTTGCAGCTGGTATGTGAGGACGCTGGCCTGGGTGGCACAACCGAGCAAGCACGGTGGCTTGGCGCTCGTCACTGCCGGCTGGTGAAGGCGCTGTCAGGCGTTTCCTCTTGTCCCCAGGTGTATTCTTTTGGAGTCAGGCGCTCCTCAGTGTGCCTGTGGTCCGGGACAGGTGTTTACCATACCCCAGAGTCTGGCGTCAGTGTATCTCTGGTGGTAGTTGGGAGTGATTTTTTTTATCCATGTAACAGCCTCATAGGGAGCCTTTAGAAACAAGTTTTTTCTCAGTAAAAAAATGTTTTACATTAACTGTCTTTTCTGTTAACAGAAGTGATGTATCATGTAAATTCAAGTCATAGCGACATAGTTTATATAGACAGTTCTCATATCCTCACCCTGCAAAATCACCCTGTAAAAGATGAGAGGCTCTTACTGGGACTAAGTAACTTGCTCCAGAGCTGGCTCCAGCCTTGCTCCCCCAGAGAGCCAGCGCCCTCCTCCCACTACGCCCCAAGTCCTCCCTGGAGGCTGAGGCGCCCTGCCCTGCCCTCCCCAGAGATGATGACACTGATTGCCCCACCACATCCTCAGTGAACTTTTGGATATTTCTGGTAATCTTTTCTCATTCCCACGGTGGAGTGATGGGAGAGGATCATTTGAGAAAATCTTTCTGTGATGTCCATCAGTAATAATTACTTTCATTCCTGGCTTCCCTGATTTCCATCCTGTCATCTCTCATCCTGTTAGATCATCAAAGGAAGGTCTGTTAGTCATTTTACACTCATTTTCTGAGCCTTGACCCCCTAGGGCATGTTGGAGTAGCTAACAACAGAGGAACCGATATAGGGGGCCCTGAAATATACATGGGGGGGGCCTTACCTCAGTGCAGGTCTTAGAGTCCAGAGGTCACTGGGACAGCACAGTCCACCTTCCTGCTTTGAGCCCCTCGTTTTGCTAGAAGCCCCTCTGGCCTGCTATTGGCAAAGTGTGACTGCTGCCTGGAAGCCTCGGTACACAGGTCGCTGTTTCTGCTGCTCAGAGTCCCCCATCCAGGGACTGACTCAGTCTGGAGGCCTGGGAGGGAGGGAGCAAGGGCGCACAGCCGAACTGAATGTGTGGTTCAGAGACCTTTGGGGAGAGGCAGGCTCCACCCAGATAGCTCCTCAAGGGCAGGGGAAGTTCTGACTTCAGGAGTCAACTGTGTGACCATCAACTTGGAATAATGGCTTAAATTTTACACTGTACTGTAAAAAGGGAACAAAAAAAGAAGGGAAGCGGAACTCTTAGGTCTGTCTAGGTAACATGAATAACTAAAGTTTGAGTTGTTTCTTTAGAGCTGCTCACCTGAATGCATGCATGTCAAGCACATGGTAACCGACGCTTGTCGTAATTTCAGATAAATTACATAAGCTGCACACAGTTGTAACACTAAATTTCACTCTCATCTGGTCCATGAAACGCAGTCCTCTGCTGTCAGCGCAGAAGGGGTGGGGGACAGTGCAGCCACCCCACTGTGGCTGCT
>NW_004567116.1:8621113-8708636 GCF_000260355.1 Condylura cristata | reverse complement strand
ACCTTTCTCCTGCAGCGAGGATACTGAAACCGTGTCAAACAGCAGCGAGGGGCGCGCCTCCCCGCACGATGTCTTGGAGACCATCTTTGTCCGCAAAGTAGGGGCTTTTGTCAACAAACCCATCAATCAGGTGATTTTTTTCTGTCACTACCACCTGTAGAAATGTCTGCACCGTTATGGTGAGGTCTTGCACTCAGGGTTATTAGCCTGTGGCCTGTGATGCCACTGAAATCGCCACAGGAGAGACTAGACACCATTTAGAACGAACATATCGACCTGAAGTACCCTTGCTCAGCCTCACTGCAGGAAGTTCCCCCTCAGTTCTGCCAGGGAAGCTCAGCTGTACCGAGTTACGGTGGGCCAGGCTTCCTCACTGAGTTCTCAGCTCCTGGGAAGCTAGCTCCTGTCTGGGCTGTGAGCTTTAATGGGAGGTGGAGGGAGGACTCAGGCCTCCAACAAGACAGGCATTGGGAGTGGGGAGCCGGTCTTCTGGGCGTTTCAACTTGGGGGCCTTGCAGGATTCTGGCAGCCTCTCGGGAATCAGAGTTCGGCTGAGGGTGGGACCAATGCTTCCTCCTGTCTCTTCAGGTGACCCTGACCAGTTTGGACGTGCCCTTTGCCATGTTTGCTCCCAAGAACTTGGAGCTGGAGGACGCAGACCCCATGGTGAGCCCACCTTCACCTAAAGTCTCCGTGCAGTAAGCCGTTGTCCTTCCTGGCAGTGTGTCCCTTGGCGCCTGGGTTTGCAGCCAGCGTCGGGTCCTTACGAAACCCGTAACGGTCACTTGCACCCAGTGCACAGTACCAGCCCCTTCCTCTGCCTTGTTCTGGAACAGGTGAACCCACCCGATTCCCCAGAGCCGGACTCTCCTCTCCAGGGGAGCCTGCACTCCAATGGCTCCAGCAGGGGCAGCAACGGCAGTTCTCACGATGATTTCGTCATGATTGATTTGGTAGGTTCTGTCACCGTCTGTGACCTGTGCAACCCCAAGGGGAAAAAGGCTGGGACGGAGCCACCATACTCCATGGGACTCCTTCGCAGGGACCCCGTAGGCAGCATCCACAGGGCACCGGCAGTCCGCACCTGCGGACCGCAGCACAGGTAGCCTCTCGGGAGCGCAGGGCAGTGAGCTGTCTCTGGTTGGAATTTGGTCCACCTGGGGCTTTCCTAGCATGATCGTGTGGGTCCTACTTATGCCTAGCTGGGCGGCCTTCGTGAAGAACAGGCCTTTGAAGGGAGACGTGTACCTAACAGGGAGAGGAGTGATGATCCCAGGTGTGGCGGTCAGTTGCCCCTGGGGGACAGGTGCAGTGAGTCCTCTCCCTAGGAAACCTGGGGAACCTTTTCTTGAATGATCACTGGAAGCAAAGAGGCTTGGCCACAGCTCACCTCCTCTGGGATGGTCTTCTGTTTGCCTCTTTCCAAGGCAAGCTAAATGAGTCTTTTCTTTTTGAAGAAACCGGCCTTTTCTAAAGACGACATTCTTCCAATGGACTTGGGGACCTTCTATCGTGAGTTTCAGAACCCTCCTCAGCTGAGCAGCCTCTCAGTAGACATCGGCGCACAGTCCATGGCCGAAGACTTGGTATGGAGATTCTCCCCCCGCCCTTGCTTGTCTTTGACTTCCCTTCCCCCATGGTCATGCCCTCTCCGCAGGCCTAGAAATTTCTTCCAGTTTCTTACTCCCACACCTCCCTTCCCTGTAACATCAGAGAGACTTGGCGAGGCCACTGTCCTCTTGGGACCATGTTCCAGGTGTGCACTGTGCCTGGTAGCCGGTACTTGGAGTCTGCTTGGGCTCACTTCGCCCAGTCTCCACAGCTTCTCTGCATTGCTCACGTACTCCTGTGCTCTGTGCTGACGCCTTCTGTTTGGTGATGCCACTAGGCCAGCTGGCTTTGGTAGCTCTTGTGTCAGGCTGTTTAACTTGCCAGGCAGAGGCTGGTGGTGCCGAGTGGAAGAAATGGGAGGTCCGAGTTGTGCCATTCTTCCCTTCCTTGCTGAGCTCATTCCCTCAGCGAGCAGCCCTTGTGGGTAGCCAGATAGCTACTTGCACCCGCCTCCCACTCCTGCCTTCGAGGGGTAGAGCAGCACCCTGCTGGGCCACATTCTGGGTGCCCCAAGCCCCAAGATGTCAGGATGCCTCTGCATGGGCGGAGGGGGCCCCTGCTTACGTCGACAGGCGAGGAGTTGCTCTGAGAAGCAGCGACCTGGGAACAGCTGCCCTTGATTGCCCTAACCAGAGACGCAGTGACTGCAGTCACGTCATTGTGGCCTTTCCCGAGGCTTTCAGGGGGCCAGGCGTTTTTCTAAGTGCTTTAGCATGAATCTCAGCAGCCTGAGGTAGGTTTTTTTTACTGCCTGAGTTTACAGAGGAGAAGTCCAAAACTGAACAGACACCTTGCCCATGGTCACATAGAGCCAGCAACACCAAGATCTGCTCTGAGAGTCTGGCTCCTGCTGTGGGGCCCATGACTGCAGACTTCCTTGCCTCGCTTGACGCATGCTGGGACTGAAGACTGTCAGTGCTCCACAGCTGGTGTGGCGGGCAATGGGCTCCGGGCCCCGGGACTGTCTGGGCTGTGTGAGAAGTGCTGAGGCAGGAGGGCACCCCACCTCTCCCACTACTTGGCGCTTATCTGGAAACTTCCAGCATGGGTCCACTCTGCAGGTGCATTGGTGTTAGCTACTCAGCACTGGCTGAAGAGCGTTCTTGCTCCTTTTAGACGGCGTAGACTCAAGTTTATGTTAATACTTGTTTCTTGAGACCAGTTAAGTTTACTCCTTGTAGTTCTGGTTTCTTCTGTTTTTCACTGTTCTCTTCATTCCCTCTAGCCCAGTTGGGGGACAGTGGGATATAGCAGCGAATGCCTTGGTCATGGGCCCCCGGGGATTCTGATACCCAACACGAGGTGTGAAGACATTTTGTAAACTTAATAGAGCTCTACACTTACTGTTTTATCCTGGCGTCACTGCGATCTGTGCCAAAGACACTGAACCTTTCTTTAATTCCACTGTGTCATCCTGGTGGTGGTGTGCTCCTTCTCTGACCCATCCTGTGGGGTTCTGTCAACACCCTCCTTTCCCCTCAGGCCCCTCTAGAAGCCCAAGGTGTGGTGGCTGCTCTGCGCCCTGCCTTCTGCTCGTCCAGCCCAGTATTGCTGCGCCCAGCCAGCTCTTTGCTCTTCTTCAGCTCAGGGTGGCTGACCGGCAGTCTCTTCAAGGCCCTGCCTGAATAAGCAGGGCCTCCCCACACAAGACTCACTGCCTCTCTCCCTCCCCACACAGGACTCACTACCAGAGAAACTGGCTGTGCACGAGAAGAATGTCCGAGAATTTGATGCCTTTGTAGAAACCCTGCAGTAAAAGTTGGTGTCTGCCAGTACCAGCAGCGGCCCCTATGTGATCCCAGGAGACAGCTTCCCACTCATCAGCTGCTTCCATCCCTCATCCTGCTCCTAGCTGGGCGGAGGAGAGGCTGGTTTCCCCCATGGGGACCTAGAAGCCCCGCTCTTGCACCTCCTGGAGACTCCGTGACAGCAGCCAAGCCCAGCAGCATCTGAGAGAACGCGCCCTCCGGCCTCGGAGGTGGGAAGACCCTGTGTCACCAGAGGGCCCTCAGCCAGCCGTGTGCTTCCTCAGCGTCATCGTCAGCTGCTCCACACAGGCTGCTTCGCTTGTCCTGCTGCCAGCCTCCTGTCCGGGGTCGGCCTTACCGCTGGCCCCTCTCCCGCCTGCCATACCATCAACCACGCGACGTTCCGGCTGGTGGCCCAGAGGCCGGCACGGAGGCAGAAAGAGGAAGGAGACAGTGCTGGGAGGGGGAAGGAAGGCCCTCTGCGCTGTCTCCAGCGTTACTTCTGGCCTGTGTCTGCACCTCTGGCAGCGTGACAGCCTCCGCCCACGGGGACAAGGACTCCACAGTCGGCCCTTCCCACCAGAGGTGGTCAGAGGGCCCGTGCGGCCCTGGTGGCTGCCTGCGCCCAGCTCCTCCGCTGCACGGCCAGGGTCCGGTGGTGTTGGGAGTCACAGCACATCTTTCGTCTCTCCTCCTCCTGCTGCTGCTCCTTGGTTCTAGAACACAGTAAATATTTATTACTTTCAGAGAAATCAGATATTTTATAGAGAAAATATGCTTGAGGTTAGCCAGACGGCTCACATTTGGGGAAGGCGAGGGCCTCTTCCCAGGCAGGGCCTCCTCCAGCGGCGGCTCCTCTGATCCCGGGCTGCTGCTCTGAGCATCCTCCTGTCCGTACGTGTAAGGCATCGTGCAAGCATGGGCTGGCTCAGGGCAACAGCCTCTCAGCCCATGCATTTGAACTGACCACAGGGTTCACCTTGGACACCTACATGTTCTTGGTGAGAACCTCGACTCCAGCCTCTGCAGTGACCGACTGCCCTGGCAGCCTGTTGGGTCTCAGGTGCAGACTGTGACACAGCTTGCCCTCCCCCGCCCCTGCTGGGGAAGGGGGGGCACAGTGGCCCTCCTAGGGCACCTGTTCCTGTTGATCCGGGCTGGACTATGGGCTACTTCCCTCAGCCTGCACCTGGCTACTTCCCCACTCCCGGGGCATGCACCCTGCCCCGGGCTTATGGGTTGGATCGGTTCCTTGTTGAGAAACCAGAGCTGGGCATAGATTGACTTAGCCTCCAGGTCTTGTTACTTGAATGAGTCAAGTGCCTAGCTCCCCCCACCGGCCGTCAGGCCCTCTCCCAGCCTAACTGGTGGTCCCGGCCGAGGAGCACGAGCCCCGCCGGCCCCCTGCCCGGCCCGCAGGGGCTCCTTGGCAGCAGCTGGTCTTGAGCAGAGCAGGCCTGGGCTGCTTGTCAGTAAACTACGCAGCGGCACTTCCGCCTCCAGGCTGACCTCCGGGCAGGATCAGCGGATGCTGTCTCAGCCGAGGCTGAGCCCTGCCTGTGCATGCCTCCTGCTGTCACAAAAGTGTCCCAGTGGCCCCTACTAGCTTTGGCCAGAGCACACCATGGCCTGCTGAACCACCCAAAGGCGCCGCCGAGGCTCTGGGTAGGTTACTGATTGACACCCCCACCCCCAGGATCTCAGCCGCTACCCTCCTTCCAAGGCCTTGCATGAAAGGCCTGTGAGCCGTTGTCCAGAACAGTTCCCTTTGACCCCTACTTGTTGGCCCTGCAGGCAGCAGCCCTTCTCAGGACCCCACCAGTGGAAGGACAGGGAGGCTGAGCCCTGACCTGGCTGAGCCTGGCAGGAGTGGAGCAGCCGGCGAGGCCAGCCCTGCCCTCGGCCCTAGCAGTAAAGGAGTGAAGCCTGGGCTGACTCCCGCAGCACCCCGGGACAGGGCAGGGCCAGCCTGCCTCCAGAGCAGCCCCCGTCCTCCAGTCTACCTTGTATGGAAATACTGAGCTATACTTTACAATGTATTAAGAGGTTTCCAATAAAATTTTTCTGTACTTTACAGCTTTCTGTCCTGCAAGTTGTCTGCTAGCCTCCCAACCCCACTTCTGTGTCGGTGGGAGCAGCAGGCTCCCTAGAAGGGGGGGAGTGGTGTCAGATGCTTTGGAATTTGGGGGCCTGGCCGCCCCCCAGCTGTGCACCTCACCTTGACCTGGCCCAGAACCCATGAGAGCACTTTTCCCTCGGCTGTAACGTGTCGTTTCCGGGGCTTGAGTGTGAACATTCAGCGAGCTGACGTGGACGAAGCTGTGTTTTCTTGCCATGGAAGAGTCTCCATAAAACACAGGCCTTCGCCATCTACTCTTTACCCTTCTGTCTGCCATGCTCTAGCAGGAACTGGGCCAGGGTGGGGGGCTTCCCAGGCTGTGCGGTGTCTGCTGACCCAGGGTGAGGGTTCTGGCTCAGCAGAGGGCTGAGTGAAATAGCAGGAAGGGGCCCTGCAAGTTTGTTTAGCTGTCCTGATCCCTGATCTGTCACCCATCCAGGCCTTGGGGTACTCTCTGAGGAGCCCTGAAAAGGAGGAGAGCCCCGGGAGGCTATTCCGGCCTGGCGCTTGGGGCTTCTGCCCAGGCATCTCAGCCCTGGTAACCCAAGCCCCGGCCTCCTGGTTTGTGCCCCAAGGCGGGGAAGAGGGAGCCAGCCTCCCACACAGACCCCTGGGCAACTGCTGGCTGGTTGGCCTCCCCGCTTGTGGGCTGAAACCAGCTCCCAGAGAGGGGCCGGTTATAAAATTCTAAATTCAGCCCATACCAGGGCCCTGGGAGTACTTGCTCGCTCATTAGTAAACACTCAACATTGCCCGTGATGCCTGACCACGCAGCCAGTCAGGAAAGCCGCTGCCCCTGAACCAGAAGTGGTGAAGACTGTCCCTCGTGTCCGCACCTGGCATCCTCTCAAAATGAAATTCAGTTGCCCCAAATCTGACAAGGGTGTCCTGTCCCTTAAAAGCGTCTCCCTCCACTGCACCCCCAGAGACCGCTGTTACTAAGGCTGGGAAAACTGAAGGAGTCACTGCAGCCACTGCCAGGAGCCCAGCCCCAGCAAACAGCCTCCCAGTCTCCCAGCACCCTCTGCTCACTGCTGGCTTCTCCTGGGTCACTGCTGGGTCACTGCTAGTGGCTTCAGAGCAGCCGCCACACTTAGTCCTGAGCAGAACGAGGCTGTCGTGACTTCTGTTCATGCTACCCGGATGAAGGCCACAGTTGTGGACTATTTAGAGCCACATCTCCACAATACTGCTTGAGGAAAAAAAAGAATCAGGAGTGAAAAGGCCGCATCGGGCCACTGTAATCTGGCCGCAGTCAGCCGGCCAGCAGCAGCAGCGGGGGCTTTGCCTTCTCTGTGCGAGGGGCCTGCCCTCCCACTGACACACCATTTCTTTAGATTGTGGTAAAATACACCAAAAGAAACCTTTACCACCTCAATCTTAAAAGGAAACCTGCTTGAAAGAGGGACTAGAGAGGGTCTTTCATAGACTCCATGTGACGAGCTGGCAGGTGGACACTGCCCAGGTCCTAGGGCTGAGGGGGAGGGGCAGTTCCAGTCCCTGGCTCTGTGAAGCCGGGACCGTCACTTTGCCCAGCGCTTGGCCACTGCCCTGTGTGTGCCACACACACACTGGTTCTGAGCCTCCGAGACTGAGCCATCTCAGCCGGGGCGGCGGCATGATTGCTACGGGAGGGGCGGGTGAAGTCGGACTCCAAGCCCAGAGTCTCTCACAGCTCGCTCACCTGGGGTCAGAGGGCCTGGCCGTTGGGTTCAGCACATGGTGACCAACTAGAGTGCATGGGTGCAAATGGACAGAGACACTGGTAAGACGTCTGCCTGCTCGGAGAGGAGGGAGGGGGCGGGGACGTGCCCAGGCCCATCCTGTGGGTAATTCACCCGCCCCGCCACCCGTCCCTCCCAGTCCTGAGCCTCCACACCCACTTTTCCACTCCATTTTTATTGAAATACAAAAGTGCAAAGGTGAAGTACATGATTGGTGCCAAGGAAGTCAGTGAGTGTGAACACTTGATTCACAGTACCAACCCACCCCAGGTACAGACTGTGGGCAGGACACACAGACCCATAGACCACAGGGATGCCCAGGAAACATCTGGAGCAACACCTGATATACAAATAAGGGCAGGAGGAGGCCTGGCCAGGGCCACAGACAGGAACTGGCAGAACAGCAGCCCCTCCAGGGCCCGGGGTCCTGACAAGCCAGTGACCTGGGGGGAGGGCCCGGTGAGGTGGCCTCAGGCCAGGCCGGTCAGTGGGAAACCCCCCATCCTGTGCAGGCTCTGGCAAGGTGGTGGGGGCGGGGCCCCTGTGCAGACACTTCCCTGTGGCCAGGGGACAAGGTTACAGGAAGGGGAGGTCCCCAGTATTCTCCAAGATGGAATATCATTCATTCAGGGGAGCGTTTCTGAAAGACAAGGCCCTCGAGCTCCGTGGCCTCTGGGAGGTGGTTAGAGCTCACTTGGCAGGGGCCAATGGGATTAGCAAAGCCTCTGCCAGTCCTCCTAGAGTCCCCAGCTGGACAGGGGGCCACCAAAGATCCCAAGGCCCTGAGTCATTTCAGGCCAGACCCCTGTGGACATGTACACAAGAACCTGACCCAGGGCCTGTCCAAGTGGGGCGGAGGCAAGGTCTGGAGGACCTGAAACAGCTGTCACAGGTCAGGGCACACCCTTGGGGGGAGGCTGCTATGACACCGCTGTCCTCCAACCTGCCCAACCTAGCAGAGCCGCAGGGCTGGACACCTGAGGACAGGACCATGGTGAAAGGCTGACCCAGGCTGAGTGGAAGAGGCAGAAAAGGAGGCAGATTTGCCTTGTCTCTCCTTAGCCGTGGAACCTCCAGGCTGAGCCGCCAAGAGGCCAGGGTGGTGCCGGCAGCGGGAGTGCGCCCAGAAAGGGCAGATTCAGCAGGGCCACCCGCGCCAGCCCAGCCTGTCACCCCCGGCAGGGACCAGCCTCGGCTACAGGCCCAGCGGCAGTGATTTGGCATCTGCAGTTGCCAAGGAGAGGCAGGGGCAAGCAGAAGAGGGGTGCTGGGGCTGGTCCTTCTGCTGAGTCAAGGCCAGCTGGGGAGAGCCCAGCAGGCGCCAGGACCTAAGGAGGCAGTGAGAAGATAAGGCGAGGAGATGTATTGTAACAGGAGGCCTCCAGGGCCAGCCGAGGGAGGACAGGAGGGGAGCAGGAGCCGCCCTGTTGGCTGGCTCCAGGCTTATCTCCCGGGGCCTCACCGCCCCTCCATGGCAGGAGCCCCGGGCTCCTGGAAGGCCGAAGCCAGGAGGGAGTCCCAACTGCGCCATCAGAGGGGGCTGTGCGGCAGGGGCTGGACTCAGAGGCCCTGGGTGTCAGGGCAGGGGAACAATTCCCCTTGATGGTCCAGGAGGAACTTGGTGAAGGTGTTGATGGGATTAATGGCCTTGAGGGTGATGGCGGCGTCCTTGGCCCACAGCAGGTTAGGGCCGAAGACGACAGCCAGGTTGGTGTTGGTCATCTTATTCTGGTCACAGTGGGCAGAAATCTGTGAAGGGAATTGGGGTTGCAGCAGGAAGCCCAGCAACACCGGGGGGGCGGCAAGCAGGGCGGCTCATCCTCCCACCCCCAGGGGACAGTGGAGGCTGAGGCGAATCTCACCTGCACCAGGAAGGCAGTCAGGAAGCGAAGCACCTTGTAGTTCTCCTCGGGCAGCGTCCGGAGGACCTGCAGCGTCACCTCCACTCTCTGGCTCTCATCGATGTCTGTGACGAATGGGGCCCAGGTTACAGGGGCCCTGGGCTGCGCTGGCTTGGGGAGTCCTGACACGAAGTCAGCAGGGGGACCCCAACCAGGCTTTTCTGGCAGGACAGGCCAAACCCGCCTGCTCTGAGTCCAGCCCTGACCCAGCAGAAGCACAGAGCAGAGGAGGGGAGTGGGGGCACTCACTGAGGAAGCCCACTACGTGCGGGTAGAGGTCAAAGGTGAGCAGGGGTTCAGGAAGCTCCCGGAGGAAAGTCTTGAGGATGACCGCTGGCAGGTGCAGCTCATTGTACTGGTCGAAGTCCACAGCTATGCCTGGGGGGTAGGGTGGGGCAGGGTGGAGAGGAGCAGACCGGCCTGCAGGCCAGCACCCCCACTGCCCGACCTCCCCCTCCGGGGGCCTCCTCTCGCGCCTGCCTCCTTCCCCTCTTCTGGGACAAGGGGACGCAGGTTCAGCTCTCTGGGTGGAGTGGGGCCCCCTCTACATGCCAGTTATTGCTTGACTCCAAATCAACCCGAGCCCAGAGCCCGAGAGCCAATGAGGCAGCAACCCTGGACCGCTCGGTTCTCAGGGCCAAAGGCAGGGAAGCCCCAATAGCCAAACATGTGCCCCACCCGCTGTGACAAGCACGCGCGTGCACGAACACATGCACACGCGCACAGCCCGTGGGCCTTACTGGCCCTGAGGGCCGGGCCCAGCCCTGGCCCACTCACCCATGTTGTACTTGTGCTGCACCTCTTTTACAACCTGGGTGTTGGCGGACCGCCGGAAAATTCCTTCGGTGGTGAGAGCTAGGAAACAGAGGGCCAGTGAGTCTGGGAGCTTTGGGCTACGTGTCAACTCCCCCAGTCTCTGTCTTCAGGTTCCAGTACGGGTCTGTGGGTGCTGTGCACTGGGCCTCTCTCAGTGGCCCAGCAGGTTCCGGCTCAGGGGACAGACCAGCGGAGGGAGCAGGGACTGGTGAAGGAGGGGGCTGCAGGCGCTGGGGGCCCCACGCTCACCGTGGGCCTGCAGGTAGGCGACGGTCTCCCGGAGCACGAGTGGAATGGGCTCCTGCTCTGGGTTCTTCTCCTGGAGGCTGAGGGAACAAGAGCAGTGAGCCAGGCCGCAGCCCTTCCCAGTCCCCAGCAGCCAGCCAGCCCCAGGTCTGCCGCCTCTGTACTCACTGCTGCAAGGAAACCCCAAACTGCTGGTTGGGCAGGGGTGGCCGTGGCGGCATGGGCTTGGGGGCTGTGGCTGGGCTCTTCTGCGTGGATTTCAGGAAGTCGTCATACCTGAGGAGCAGAAGGAAGGTCAGGCCCTCTAGACGGCCCTGTAGTCACAGTAACGCCTGTCTGTCGGGGTCTCACCACGCTGTTTTACAGTCACTTCTTTCTCTCCTCCTAACAGCCCTCTCTGTACATACAAGAAAGCGAGGACTTCGACGAGGGCCAGGGAGCGTTTCTGTGACGGGACTGGGATTTGCACTCGCTCACTGACCCATCGCTGCGATGGCTTCCTGTCCACCCGGGGGCTCTCAGACGTCCTGTCCCCCAACGTGCACGCCCCTAGTGCACACGGCCCCAGACTCACTTGAGCACTTGGCGAGGGATCCCCAGTTGCTCCAGCTTCACGTGCTCACTCAGCTCGCTCAGATAGTTCACATAAAAGATCTTCTGCCCAAACTTGAAGCTGCCGATGGAGGAAAGGGCATGGGTCGGGCGTAGGCCTGAGTCCCCCCAGCAGCCATCCCAGGTCAGACAGAGCGGAGCGAGCTCTGGAAGCCCGTCCCCAGGATGTCTGGCCTCACCAGGTGCTGGCTTCAGAGACCAGGGGTGGCAGGCCCACCCACCTGATGATGGGCTTGAAGAGGATGAGCAGGGTCTTGATGAACATGGTGGGGTGCACAATATACAGGGCCTTGATATTCTTCTTGTACCTGCAGAGGCAGGATGGAACTCAGGGGCGGGTGAGGCAGGGGAGCCCAGAGCTAGGCTCTGACTGGACCTTTTCTGATTTGATGATCCAGCGAGCCTGGGGAGAGGCAGTGCCTCCGCAGTCCCATTTTACACAGTAGGAAACAGGCTCAGTGGTTAAATAACATGACGAAGTCACAGAGCAAGAGGAGAAACTGGGAGTTAGCTCCAGGCCACTCAACTTCAGGTTCCTTTTGCCAGGCAGGGGCACCAACCTCCTGGAGTGAGCTCCTACCCAAGCAGAAGAGAGCCCAGAAACTGGCAGAGTTGCTGGCTCCAGAGCCAATTCAGGCCCTGAAGCACCCCCACCCCCAGGCCCCAACCCACTTGCGGTCAAACTCCCGGTAGGCATCTCGCAGCCAGCTCAGGGAGGGCTTGTTGTCGCTGGTCAGGCCATGGTGCAGGTAGAGTAGCGTATAGTCGCTCTCCACGTACTGGTCCAGGGTATGCTTCAGGTACCTTGAGGAGGCAAGGTCAGCCTGTCAAGCCCACTGTAGGCAAGTGTAGCCCATTAAGACAGAACCCAGGGCCTTGGGAATCCACTTCCACTGCAGCCCTCCCACGCACCTTCCTGCGTTGTCTTTCTGGCTGTGTAACAGTCTTACGCTGTAAAGGTGGTTCAGGGCTGTGGCTGGGCAGGGGACTACTAGCAACAACTATCAGTTCTGAGCACCCACTAGAAGTCAGGAGACCAGCCAGGATGCTCACTGGAGTCCTCAGCCTCCTGCAGCAAAATGGGAATATCTCCCTCGCAGGAATTCCAAGTCAACAATAATACAGTCCCCACTTTGCATGGTTATCTCCTTCTGTCCTTGCATAACCCAGGAGGATGAGAGCCCACAGGCTTATCCAAGGTCACCGCTGGCAGTGGAGACCGCTGTGAACCAGGTCCACAACCTGGTTCCTAACCATGGGTCCACTCTGCCTTTTACACTCAAAGTCCAGGCACTGACTGTAAAACACTGGCCACCAGAGTGGCCGGGGGCCACCTCCACCTCCCCAACCACTGGGCTCTTTCTGAACTACAGAGCCACATCTCAGGTGTTCCCTCCTGTCACCGCGCAAACACACAGGTGCTGAAGTATGAAGGGCACAAACTGGGATTTCAGGGAAGGGAGTCCGGAAAAGCCTCTTTCCTGCTGGCCAACATCGCCCAGGCCCAGCGAATCCCACTCCAGGCTGGGAATCGGGGCAGCAGGAATGCTAAGAGCTTCCAAGGGGCGGTAGGGCAGGAGCCTGGGGAAACGCCTAAGTACTTGACTGAGTGCCCACATACACACTGACCTAACCAGAGAGGGCAACACGACACTGGCCTGTGGGTGCTGGGCTGGCACACGAAGCGTCTAATGCTGGGTTAGGATGACGGTTCCAATTGTTACCAACCGTGCGGCCACTTATCACTGCACACACTGAGCACGTTACAATTTGCAAAGAGCAACCACACGAAAAGATGCTACTTGGCAACCACAGAATAGCAAAGCCTGTTGTGAAAAGTCATCCTCTGAATGTCACGGCCTTACAGAGGGCAATAAAATGATGCTTATCAGAAGCTTTCGGGGCTTCACGTTCATACTCTTTGATCTTTTAAAATCGTATGTTCGGGAATTTATCCAAAGGAAAGAATCAGAAATGCGTAGACAGTGTTTGTACTCTAGGCCGTTCACTGTAGCTTGTTTTATAATGGAAAAAAAAACACTGAGCAGAGAGCAAGCTGTCCAACTGGGAGTTGGTTAAATAAATCAAAAAGTGTCTATAAATAGACTACCTCACAGGATGTTTCTGCAGACAAAACTAATCTGTGAAGTTAGATGTCAGAACAGCGCCTACCCTGCGGGACAGTGACTAGAAGAACAAAGGGAAGTTGTGGGTGTGGACATATGGGTGTGTCCAATGTTTGAAAACTCAACTGGCAGACACTTGGGCATTTCTGCATATATGCTCCATGACAATAGGTGTTTTTAAAGGATGGCCTGGAAGAGTGTTCAGTGCTCAGAAGGTAATGACGTATAAGGTTCTTTATATGCTACAGAAGAAGAAAGGACATGCATATCTAGAGTCTCGACAGGCTTTTCACACTGGGTGGGCTTGCAGGAGTCTTTTTAAAAATAGTCACCTATACTCCCATTTTCCTTGAAACCTGTAATACTTTACAAATGCATGTGGTGGCATTTGGTATACGTTCTTGTCTCTAATGCCCACCAACAACCTGTGAAATGGTCACAGTTTCTATTTTTTTTAGGGTTCAGAAAGAGTCTGTCTTCAAGCACCCCACTGGTAAGAGGAGAGCTGAAATTATCTGGTTTTCTGAATTCAAGTTTCAGGCACTTTTTATTTGTTATTATTTTTTTACAGATTTATTTATTTATGCATACAAGAGCTGGGGTACAGACCAGAGGTGTGGGGGGTGAGAGGATTCACCAGAGACAGAGTGGGGACAGAACAGGCTGACTAACTGCTGAAGGGAGCAGCGGGGAGGCAGGAGAGGTCTACCGCACCCTGTGGATGACCTCCCTGGCTGGGGATCAAACTGGTGCTGCAGTAGCTGCAGATAGCTTCATAGTGCTAAGACTTTAACCCCCTGTACCACCAGGGAGGCCCTTCAGGCACTTTTTAAATCAACCCCTCAGAGCTGGGTGTATTATCTTGGAAAAGCCAAATCTGACATAACCTGACTGAAAAAGAAGACCAGGCGGATCCAAACGGAGATGACCCCTCTGGACAGGGACTGTGATGAGGCCCGGTGGGGGAGGGAGAACCCTCTGGGAAGGGCAACAGGTGCAGTCTTGCTCCATGAACTCCCCCCTGAAAACTGGGTGCCTTCCCAACCCCGTCCTCTGGCTTCCTCCCACTCAGGCTATTATCTCTCCAGCATCTGTCACCTGCCTGGTCAGAGGGGAGGGCATGTGATTCAGGCACCCTCAGGCCCTGCTCCTTGGCCTATTCTGGGCTGAGCCACGTGATGGTCCTAGACAAGGTTCTGCCTGCCTGGCTTAGGAGTGGCGGGAAGAGGGTTCAGGAGGCCACAGAGAGAGAACTCAGACATGGCTAGAGCCCTCGGCCCTCCCTGCTGCTGCTCCCTGGCCCTGACCTCTCTTCCCGACAACCATTCAGGAACCCAAAGGCTGATGTGGGCAGCGTGGACATTTTCAATGTCAGGGAGAGCTTTGACAGGTCAGTGCGTGATGGGAACTGTGCACACTGAGAAGCGGGAAGAGGAAGTCGGTTTTGGCTGGGCCTCCGTGGAGGTCCCACACATGGCTTGGGTCCAGTTCTGGCAGAAGCTCACTGAGCAACTCTTATCTCTTAAACTTCTGCTTTCCCTTTGACCTGGAGATTTCTAGATCAACCAGCGCTGCTCTACTGTATACTTGGCTGATAGGACCCAGAAAGGTGCAGAAGTCACAGGCAGGCACCAAGTTGGGCACCAAGGGAGACGGCACTGATTATTCATGAAGTGAGTATCTGCTGCACCACAGCAACAGCACCCGTGCATGATGATATCATCACATTTAGATCATGTTTATTGTACTTTCCCAGGCATTTCCTTAGTGTCTCACTCCTACAGGGAAGGATGGGGAAAAAAAGAGGCTTACGGTAAAGACACTTGCCAAGGTCGCACAGAAGCTGCAGGACTAAAAATCAGCTCTGACCGCAACCCAGTGTGCTCCTTCTCATGAAACAGTTCCCGCAGGGGAAGCGCGGAGACAGGGAGGCGGTGGCCTGGCTCCCTTAGGCAGGCGGGGAGGTGAGGAACACCATCAGGCTCTCTGGGGCTCTGGCAGATCCCCAGCGTCCCCCTGGGCACTCACCCCAGGAGCTTGCTGTGGTCCAGCTGATGGCTCGGGGGCATTCGGCAGGCACTGAACACAATGATCTTCCGTCCATACTTGTCATCTCCTGGGTGTGGAGAAAGATGGAGCACAGTGAGCAGAAGAGGAAAGCAGAGAGCAGGCTGAGGAGCTGATAGGTGCCGGGCCTGGAGGCCGTCCCGTGCCATCTGGCCCTGCAGCCAGACCTCAGGGCAGCCACCTGCACCCAAGGGCGGGTCCTTGAAGACAGAGGCACAGTTGTTCCCAGGGCCAACTGAGCTGGGCTATGAAAAGTAACACGCAGGGGTAGAACAGGGTCGGAGGGCTTGTGGGCATGGGACTTCCTACGGGTCCAGATGAAATTCTGGGACTAGACAGAAGTGGTCTCACAACTTTGTGAACGTACAAAACACCACTGAATTGTACACTTGAATAGAACTAAAAACAAAAAAAGCCACACCCACCAAATTAGTTATTATCTCGCTGGTATCTTCAAAGTCTGTGGTAACTCCCGAAGCACTCCTTCTGAGGGGCATATATTCGAAAAATTTCTGGACACTTCTCAGCAAGACTGAGCACCAGCCGATTACTGAACAGTCACTCCTCATTTTTGACCACTGATGACATCTTCTGGTTTTATAATTCAAACTTCTGACTGTACTTGCCTCTAAGTAACTTCTGGACATTTCTGAAAATTATATTCTTCCTCATTAAGGGTATTCTAAAGAACATGGAGTTCAGAGGAGGTGGCAGTGCTCTGAGAAGATGCTCGCCTGGGTGGAGTATCCTTGGGCTGTTTGTGTAACACCAGCGGCTGACAGATGGTCTGACGGCGTGGCTTTGACGGCGTGGCTTTGTCCTGAGATGGGGGAGCCCCTGAGACATAGGGAACTGCTCTCAAGGGGAGATGCCCTTTGAGGGTCAGCGTGGACCAGGGACCCCAAGCAGAGCTCAGTGGGGATAAGGCCTGGTCTACTCCCCCCTGTCCTGGGAACTTCCCTTCAACTCCACCTTCACACTTCTCCAACAAAAGCAAACCATACACTTGCCTAATACTCTCTGCCTCAGGGGCAAATAAAAGGACCACATACACCACCCACAGTGTGGTGAATCCACCTCGTCACGGCTGAGGACTGGGGAGCATGGGGAGCCCCCGTGCTGGGTGAATGTCTCTTCCATTTAACAAAATCCTGATTTTGATGGTCCTTCTTGGTGGCTTCACCCAAGAATTTGCCGTATTCCCAAGGCTCTGTTCTTGGAGTGGGCAGGGCAGCCCCAGTCCCTGGGCAGCCTGGTCAGTGATTTGCCCTGACGTAGAACCTTGTCCCCAGCCATATGATGTCCAGCATTTCACAGCCTCTCCCAACTCTCTCATGTCCACCCAAAACACTGCCTGAACTCTACTGGCCCTTGAAAGGGCCTAGCCAGGACCCTCTGAGAATTTCCTGGGTAAGGTTTGAGGTCTGGCTCAACAGCCTGGAGGGTCTGTTCTATCCTAAACTAACCTCTAGCCCTGGAGAGCCATCAACACCCTCCTTTCCTGCCCTGATGCCTCTTCCCTCCCTGCGCTGCATCCCATGTATGCTCTCAGGCTCCAATCCTGTTCCTTGGAGCAGCGTGCAATGCTCCAGGCTGACGCCACTCACACCTCCAACACGGGTGCTTGCCATGCTGTCCAGCAAGGCAACAGAGGTTTCTACAGACAATTCTGCTCCCCAACCCGCTCGGCTAACAGCTCCAGTAAAATCACCTTCCAGAAGCTGTGCCCTCTCCTCTTCCCCCTAGGCAGCTCAGGGGTCCCTTTCCATGGCTGCCAGCGTGCGCTACTACCCCTCTGTGCCCCGACACTCGACTCTGCCTGGCATCTCCCCTGCTGAGCGCACCTCAGGGGTGCAGACCCGTCTTCCCCATCTTCGAGTCTCTGTGCTAGTGCAGAATCCAGCACCTGTTTAGTTATGCAACAAGCCTTGGCAGCCCGGGCAGGCACAGGTCGGCACTGCGTATGTGACATGGGTTAGGCCGTGTTTCCCGAAGCCTCACACAGAATGCCCCCAGATGTACACATGGAGGCCACGCCTGCCTGAGAACAGACTTACAGGGACTTACAGACTCAGTCTGTCCCAGAGGGTGCTGTTCCCGCTAATGGCCAATCTATTTTGAAGAAGCAGGTGCCACAGGCCTTTTTTCACATCCCGCGGCCTGGGTTCCCCCCGTGCCGGCTGGGTGAGGCTCTGGGGCCTGCTCTCATCACTCAGCACCAACCCCACCGGGAAGCACAAACTGGCAAGGGGCAAGGGCAAAGGGTATGTAATCTGCAGTTTCTGTAGGAACCACTGGCTTCCTACCAGAACCTGTGAGGGGCAGGCATCACCTGCCCTTGGAAGGAGGGGAAGTGGCCAGGATGTGGGGGAAATGCAGGAGCATGTGGAATGCCAAAAGATTCTTCACAGCCCTGTCCCTCCACCTTCGCCACCCTTACTGTGAGCAGACTTAAGGACCTCGGCAGAGCAGCTCTGAGCTCACAAGCTCTGGAATTTACAGGACAGGGAAGCGGCAGTTGGGGAGGAGGGCAGGGGCCCGTGGCTCCCTGTCTCAGCCGGCTACGGCACCTGGGCTTTCAAACTAGGGCTCCCATGGGCATGAGGCCCCCACAGTACCACGCTGGTGCACAGAAAGTATGACAAACACATGCACATTTTTTCTAGGTTGAAAGGGCCAAACATTTCATACTACCAAAGAGGACTCTGACCAGGTTTAAGCACCACTTCACGGGCTGCAGTTTCCCTCATTGAGTCCTCAGCGCAGGCTATGGGCCTCCCTCCAGAACAGTGTCCTGTACGTGCCAGTGGAATGAAGCCAGGACGGGGCGGGGGCCAGCGGGGGGCCAGCGAGTCTGCTGGCGAGACTCCCAGGCAGGAGGAATGAGCCAGGGCAGCCTCTGGCCCACGAGGCGGTGCCTCCCCTTGCGGAGCAGAGTGGAAGCCATGCTGGGGTGGTTCGGGTATCTGCCAACAGGCGGTGACTGCTGCTACAAAAGGCACGTGTCCAGGGTCCAAGCTCCCCTCCCACCCTCCCTGGGGACTGAAAGGAAAGGGGAGCTGGCAGCCCTGGAGTCTCCAGAGCACGGGCAGGCGAGGGCTCAGTGAGGAAGAGGTGTGGCAGCTGTGGAAAGCACCAGCAAAAGACCAGTCGAGTGAGAATGAAGCTTGTGCATTCCCCAGATACGGATCAGGAGCTCTGGAACTCTGGCCCGGGAGTTAACAGGGAACAGCAGGCATTCTGGGAAGCAGCCCTGCCCACAACCTGCTGGCCAAGGAGATGGGGGTAGGGCTGGGCCCCATGCTCCAGTCGGCTCACACATTTGTTAAATCGCCAGGAATACTGCAAGCCCACTGATATCACCTTGGTAGTCTGAAATCTTCTGTGGGAGAAATTGCACATCTACAAATAAATGTCTTTGCTTCTCTTTCCAGAGGGTCAACTGCTCAGCGTTAACACTGGGGAGAACCCACCTGGGCTGGGCGGACCACGGGCCGCGGGCCACAGCGGCCATTGCTAGCAAGGGAAACAGGCTGCGAGGGGCTGGGGACAGCTGCCCTCCCAGCATGGGCTCTTTCTCTGGTTTCTGATGCCAGCTAGCCTCCTAGAATATCACCATGGTCTTACCAAATAGTCTCGACTGGCGGTGCTAATCCAAACTCCTCTCAGCAGAGAGGCACAGGCATGGTGCCCTGAAACAGGCCTCAGCCCAGGTAAGCGGTGCCAGCATGCAGGCGGGACCAGCCCACAGCTCCCTCTGCACCTCAGGACAAGTGCCGCCCTCACTTCAAGCTCCTTTCCCCTGGGGCTCTGGATGTGACCCCAGACAGCCCCCAGCGGGTCCAACTGCCTGTAAATCCTTCCGGTTTCCCTAACCGCCAGGTCCTGACTCCCGGGGTGGGGCTGCAATTAAGCTGGCCCCACCTGGCCTCCACCGAGAACCATTCCTGATTCACAGCCCAGAGAGGCCAAGCACAGAGCTCGGATGGACACCTACCTGGCTGGGCCCCCTCAGTCCCATCACACCCTGGGGAAACAGAAACACCTTGCAGCTGAGAGACGCACAGGGCCAGGGAGCAGCCTTTCCTGCTTGGCCTGAGACTTGGCCACGGACCAGAAGGGTGTCAGGATAGTTTCCTTCACATGAGACACCCCCACATCCCGATCAGGTCCATCTCTGGCAAGAGGAGAGAAGGTTCTAAACCTACATGAGCCACCTATGCCCAGGTCAGGGTCACACCGGAAAGAACTCTAAGCTTTGCTTCTGTGGGGTGAGAGAGGTCCAGCCAAGGCCCCAGAAACACGGGTGCCTGTGGAAACCCCTTTCATGTTGGAGCAACCCTCACTCCTGCCCCTCCCTCTGTGCAATCAGTCAGGAGAAGTCTCACTCCTTGTTGTCCTGTTGCCAGATGCCCCCAGGGACCCCTCTGTCCACCACACAGGACTGCAGGGTCACGTGCTACCTAGTTCCCCTCGCTCACCCCAATGCCTCAGAGCAAGGCCAAGTGATGACCCCCACCCCCTCACAGCTGCCTGGGCTCAGACAAACACTCGGGAAAGTCGCAGGACCCTGTCATTCCAGTTTCCTTGCCCTGCGGTTGGTGCCTAAGGGCAGAAACCCAGTCATCAACATCTTTGCTGCCTCGCCAGCTGCTGGAGCCCTAGTACTGCACTACCAAGGGGAGGGTGGGGACTCCCTGAGGGGAGGAGAGGGAGGGTCTGCACCCATTCTCAGCATTGCAGTTCCAGACCTTCTTGGAGGCAGGGTTTCCTGGGAGGGACTGGCATCTCCCTGCTGCCAGGTTACTGACGCACTGGTGACATCGAGGCGATGGGAAGGGAGGCAATAACCCCATTTTCAGGGCCAACTATGCTCTGACTCTGAGCTAAGCCCAACATTCCCATCGCTACTGTAATCCTCTTAGCCACCCAATGGGGAGGAAATGAGTTGAGAGAGCAGAGCTGGAAGTTGAAACCCAGGCTCTCTGACCTCAAAGCCGTTGAGCACCCTCTTCCCACATACCATCAGTCCGTAAAGACAATGGGGTCGTGGGTCAGAATGTGGTTGCAGGGGGACAGATCAAGTGGCCCTCACAATCAAGTCTGTCATTTTAAAGACTGGCCATGTCTCAGGTGCCCCAGGGGCCTGGCAGACCACAGAGAGGGCAAGACCTGCTCCCAGTCCTTTCCCCTTCCACCTAAGAGGCTGGACTCCTCAAGCCAGGAGTGAAGAAGGGGAAGAAAAAGATGCAGTTCTGGCATGCTCACCTGCCACCTCCACGATCTGGTGCCGGGCGATGTCGTAGTAAGGGTCATCCCACTTCAGGTGTGTGATGGGTTCCGGCGAGCTGCTTTTGGAATCATCTGAGGAACAGGGCAAGGTCGGGAGGTGATCCAGGAGGCTTGGCACTGTGCTCACCCTGAGAATTGTGCTCTTGGTCCTCCCCCCAGTAGGGTTGTGTCCCCAGCCCCACCCCAGGGCTAGCTTGCTAGCCCTTGTGCCCCCACCCTCTCGGGGTGCCCCTTCAGCAGGAAGGGGGTCTCCCATTTGAAGTGCCTGAGGCTGCCTGAGGTCCAGCAGTGCCCACCTGACTTGGGAAAGTCGGGCATTTCATCTGAGGGCCAGTTCTTCTCATCAATCAACTTCAGCTGGTTCAGGGCCTGGCTGGTGTCATCCGGAGTCAGATCGTCCTGCAGTTCTGAGAGCAGGTCCATTTTTCAAACCTGATCCCCACGGCCTCACCCCACACAGCCTGAAGAGAAACCTGGGAGAGGGTCGGGGTGGCAGGTCAGTGACACCTTCTTCCTCTCTACTTCTACAATAAGCCCTTCTGCCGCCAGCCCCGCCTCGTCCTGTTCCTCAACAATTCTCATCTCTGCCAAGAGTTTCATGAAGCTCCAACTCTCCTGGCTCCAGTTTTCTGGCAAACTGCCAGGAATGGCAGCTGGGGCAAAGGATGGTCCAGCTCGAGCCTGTCTTTAGGTTCTCCGGCTGGATAGGGAAGGGCCGTGCCAGGTCCCCAGTGCCCACCACCCAGCTGGGTCGGCCATGCAGTCCCAGCCGCAGAAGGCAGAGTGGTCACAGTGGTCTCCCCAGTGGTCACGGAGCACAGAACTCCCCAGGCCCCAGCAGTTGCAGGGCAGAGAGGCTTCAAGACTCTAAGGAGCATGGGATGCTCCCATACCTGTCTTGAAGAAGGCGACCCACAGCCCCCTTGCTTACTCTATCCTGGTCCTGGTTCTGGAGAAGAGGAGGCAGCCAGGGCCCACAGGGTCCCTGGAGGAAAGGCCGCTGCCAGAGGCCCAGCTGGGTTTGCCACAGACTAGGAGCCAGAAGCAAGGGATGGAATCTGCCTGCTGGTCCCAGCCAACCACCTGCAGGCTCCTGGGGCTCCCTCTCACCTGTGGGAGTTCCAGGTGCTAGTTACAAGGTGGGAAAGTCAACAGGCTGCCCTAGAGATTGAGGGGCACACATGGGTGCAGGGAAGCCCATGCCATGCAGTGCTGAGAAACAGGATGGGAAAGGGACCAGCACGACAGGAGAGAAAAGGCCTGCCCAGGTCTGAGGTCTGGCCCCACGGATGTGGTCTCCCAAGCCAGGGGCAGCAGCTTCTACCCTTAGCCCGACCGAAGCAGGCCCCTCTCCTATCACAAGCTATTTGGGTGAAGGAGGGGAGTTGCAAACACTCTACTCAGTCCAACCCCGAGAAGAGGCTGCTCAAGTCCGCTGCATTCCTAGAGCCCAAAAAAATGACATATATGGTCAGAGAACTGGCAGGGCAGATAAGGAGCACAGACGAGACCCAGACCTGGGGCGGAGTAGAGGCAAGAGCTGCCAGCTGAGATCCAGACCCTGAACACCTCAGGGCTCTGCCACAACGTGACAATCTCTTGCACATGCCCCAGCAGCAGTTTCTGGATGGTAAACTGGCTCCCTGTGCCTAGCAACAACCACTCCGTTGCCAGGGCAACCACACTGATTCAGTGGCAGAGGCTGTTTCAAGCAACTGAGCCAAAGCCAAGCAGCCAGTCACTCACAAAAAATCCCCTACCTTTTCCTCTCCTCTGGTCTCATCTGCTGCCCTTATTCACTGCCCCTGCTTACCAACAAAACTTGAGTCCTTGCCCAAGGACACAGAAAAACAACCCTCTTTTATTTGGGAATACATTTCTCTCAGTGAGGTCTGCTGGGCAAACCCCCCCCCCACCCCACCCCATGCCTGCTCACCCATTCCTGTTCCCTACTCCCTCTAGAGAAATCCACCCAAGATTTATTTACATGCTCCTCCCCCCACTCACCCGGAGCCTAGGAGGGTTTCCCCAAAGAGGCCCCCAGCAGGGAACAGGAACAGAGTGCAGTTGGAAGGAACCCTTTCCGCTGGAGCCTTCTCTCCCTGCCTTCTGTTCTGTCACTGCCCAGGCACCAAATGCCCCTTCAGCCCTACCCACAGCCATCTCTGAGAAGTCCTTCTGCACACAGTGGGGGCCTGATGCAGTGAAAATTGGCATGGGCTAGGTAGTTGGATAACAGAATTACAGTCCTGCCAGAACCAGTGAGCAAGTTCCTTTTTCTATCTGGACCTAGTTTTCTTCACTTACACTCCTCCCAGGATTGTAAAAAATATTTGTGCAGGGGCCTCCCTGGAGATTCAAGTCTCCGTGCTATCAAGCTATCACCAGTGGCTGCAGTACAAGCTGAAGCATAAGTTTGATCTCCCATCAGGGAGTTGGCACAAGGCACAGGAGACCTCTCCTGTCTCCCCACTACTCCCCTCAGCAGTGGATTTCAGTCAATAAACCTGTTCTGTCTTTTGTGAATCCTCTCCCCCACCCCAACCCCCAGCTCTGGCCTATATCCCAGTTCTTGTATGTGTAAATAAATACAAATAAATCTTTAAAAAAAATACTTGTGCAGAAGTGAACAACAGGGTTAGAGGAGGAGCAACCAAAGCCAAAGGATATATGAGGGACAGCGAGGATCACCCCTAAAAGGGAGCAGAGCTTGAACTCTTCCCTTTCCCAGTAGCAACTCTTTTGTCAGTTCTTCCAGAACTGATGCCTCCTCCTGCTCTATTACCTCCTTTTTAAAGCGTAACTATTGCAGTCATTTCCACCTTGCAGGCAGCCTCTCAGCATCCTCCAACCCAACAGGTGTCGCCCTAGTGAGCTCAGAAACTTAGCTCCCATACAGTGGAGTAAGGGGAAGTCTAACCTATAGGAGTGACAATGAGAACCCTGGCAGCCTAAGCCTCCAGGCACTACAAGCCTTGTTCTACTCATTGCAAAATACTCCATTCAGAGACTAAAGGGAAACCACCGACCTTCAAAAATCTTTGAGAACTATTTTAAACAGAGATCTTGACTTTGAGAAATGCTGCACCTCACTGAAATTCTAATGAAATGTGTAAACTTTCAATTTTAAAGTTCACAGACCCTCTGTTTAAGAACACCTCACCTAGTCAGTCATTTGTTGAATGAATGAATGATTTAATCTTCTGAGTGGAGAAGGGAACCAACATTTGTCAAGGACCTACACAGCAACATTAGATGAATACAAATTATGCCTTAACCTTACCACAACATGAATGAGACATGCTCTATTAAGCCCATTTTACAGTTTGAGCAGCGTGAGAGAAAATAAGCAAGTTGCTTATGACACGGCTGAGTAAAAATTTTAATCCACATCTAAAGTCAATCCCTCAAGACTTTTTTTTTAAAATGACTGTCATTACTGAGGAGTGCAAGGTTCAGAGGAATGCTACGAAGGGTCAAAGTAAAGCCTCTGTAACCTCTCCTATAAAGAACTCAGGAAGCAATTTGAAAGCATAGTTTCCGGAAGTGGGATCCTAAAAGGCAAATCCCACAAGATTACTGCAAAGCTTTCAACCACAATCACATTTGCATAGAGTTTCACGGTTTACAAAACCCAGATTGGATAGAATTATTCCATTTCACAGACTAAGAAACTGAGATGAAAACGGGGCCTAATATGTAGCAGGGTAGAAAAACACTTCCACCAAATTGTTTGTTCTTAGCGCTATGCCAGATACTTCTCCTTTCCAAGGGGCTGCTTGATGACAGAGATATGACCTGGGTTCTGCTCTGGGGAAGGTAGGAGTAATGCCCCGAAGCAGAAGCAGTCCCCTCACTGCAGACCCGGGAACTGGGCAATATCCCCACAGAAGGAAGAGCAGGCTCCTCTGCGACACCCCAAGCCAGCTCCTTCCTCGGATGTGCGCAGGTCCTCCCCACCCGGACCCCATCCCTTTAGAAGACCAGCCCAGTCCTTTCCCTGCCCCCTGCCCTCCCCCACCCCCCCTCTCCACGGGAGACCCCGCGCCCAGCAGCTCACCGAGGTCGGGCACCGCTCCCTTTGCCACGCCTGTCAAAGCTCAGCTAACATCCGGCTCCGCGGAGGAACGGGAACCGCCCCCTCCCAGTTTCTTCCCTCCATAACCACTTCCGCCACACCTCCAACCCACTTCCGGGACGCTGCCCCTTTCAAACTTGGCCTTCCCAGGAGCCCCGCCCTATTCCCTCATGTGCCCTGCCTTAGTACCCGGCTGCAGGAAGGCAAGAAAAAATGTCCGACTCGAAGTTCTACCGATGGAATTAGCTGGAACTATTAGTTCCGCTTTCCCGGCTATTCGAATCTCTAACTGACCTCCGGAATCCTAGATTCTGATTGTTCCCAGATAGAGTTTTGTCTTCCCAATACTCCCAAACTCCCGGTTCTGTGCCTCAATGAAGTCTGACTAAGAGGATTCTTCCCTGAGAGGAAATTTGAAAGTTAATAACTGTTTCCGGGAGGAGCTGAGAAGGCAATGCTCACTTCCGGCGGAGGGAGGCCATCTGACCCGGGATGGAGGAGGTGGAGGACCGGTTCTTGCAGGGAGGGAGACAGCAGTTCGGTGAGTAACCTGCGTTGTCTCGGATCCTTGTCCCTGGATGATATAGCTCCTGGTCTACTTGTTACAGGGCAGGGAGAGAGGGGCACCGCTGAACCCCCAAACCTGCCTGCTCTAATTAGGTTCTGCGGTCCACTCTGTTACAAACTTAGCCCTGGACCCTTCGGAGCCAGGAGTCCTCCCAGTGCCCTCAGAATCCCCGGGGGCTTCATAAATGCCCTCGAACCCCCTGAGAACCTCTCAGGGACACCGTGAGAGCCCTTAGACTCGCGAGGCCTCGTGGGACCCGTGATTTCCTCCCGTACCTTTTCTCGCCCTGCGACCTCTTGGACAGCGCTCACTGGCTTCCTGTCTCCCGCAGCCCCCGACCCTCTCCAGGGACAGGACTCAGGATGGAGCCCTTCCGGAGATGGCGGAGCGCAGAACCTCGAAGACTTCCCCCCAGGGCCGCCCCGGGCTGTCCTCGCTCTCAAGAGCCTTCCCCGGGGCTTGGCTCTTGGTCCCTCTCTCGCGAAGAAACGGCGCTTGGGGGTCTGGTGTGTCGGGGAGCCCTTGCAGCCGGGACTGCTCTGGGGGCCGCTGGAAGACGAGGGCGAGGGAGTGAGCAGACGGCGGGAGGAGGTATTGAGGCCCTTGTCTCCGCTCCGTGGCTGAAAACTGGAAACATTCCGTATATCACTTCAATTTGTTAGAAAAAGCAGGGTCTTTCAAGAGCTAGGCGATGGCTTTGCCCTTTCTTTCCGATCTCTCTTCCCCTCACTTGCAGTCGTTAGGAATTGAGATGCTAAAAGCTATTAAAAGCTGGATCAGCATAGTGTCAAGAGAGATGAAAGGTTTGGGGATTCAGAATCCACGGGATCAGGTTCCCTGAGGGAGAGAAGGGGACAGTCATTGCTCCTTACTGAATGAAAAATCAAACAGCACAGCCCTCTAGAGGGAGCACCAGACAAGCTGTCCCTGGAGAAGGCTCATCTCCTGTTTGTTTTCCTCCATCCTTGCCCCCTCAGACACGTGGGAGAACGACTTGTTTTGGTTTATTTCAGGCGGCATCACTAGGCCAGTGGAGAGACGTGTGTGCATGTGAGCAGAGTTCAGGCTGGATCAGGTGAGTTACAGGAGAGTATGAAGTGGCAGTGCTCCTTTGAGGCTTTCTGTTGTGACCTGGGCTGGAAGCTGAGTGTAATCCCCACCCAGACCTTTTGCAGTAATTGTGCCAAAGGCATGGGGTCTTTTAGAACTCAAGAGTGCCGGGGTTTTCAGAAAGGCGCTGGGACAGTGGAGAGTTGACTCTTTCTCTGTCTTGCAGTTTGGTGCAGCGGGGCAGGCTGGAGGAAGAGGGGAACGTGGCTCCTGTGCGGATCAGTGGAAGACTACACCTGCAGGTGTGCTTGGCCGTGCTGCCAGGCTTTGAGCTGCTTCTGCGGCCTGGGTCCCCCTCTGCAGCCCTGAGCCCCATCCAGCCTAAGCTAGAGGAGGAGGCAGCCATGGCTGTGGTGACGGGTGTGGAGTCGGCTGCACAGTCGGCTGCACAACAGGAAGCGGCCTCTCCTGGGGCGGACGCAGCCGAGCCTTGCACAGGTGTGTGTCATAAATGCCGCTTCCCAAGTTGGCACCCAAACAGCTTGTTGATGAGACAGAAGCAGTCCTTTTTTCTTTTTAACAACGCTGCAGCTAAACCATTCCTGGATGGGGCATTTCATTGGGGTGAGGATGTGAATGTCCATGTCCAGGGTGTCCAACCCCTGATAGGGGTCCATGCCCTCCAACCCCAGATGGCATAGGTGGTAGGGGCTTGGCTGGGGGAGTCCCAAGTGTAAGGGCTCCAGCAGGCAGCACTGGGAGTGGAAGTTGCAGGAGGAGGCAGGCCTGGTGGGGGAAGCCCAGATCCCGGTGGTGACACCACAGGATTGGGGCAGAGGTGCAGGAGGAGCACCTGGAGGTAGCTGAAGATGGCAACAGAGAATAGGTTCTGTGCTGCCAGATGTCGCTCTGCGCTGAGGCGTGGCGCTCACACAACGCTAGGCAGTTACGGAGAAGCTGCCCATTCACGGCCTCAGGTGCTGCCTCTGAAGTGGCAACGAAGCAGTTAATAAAAGGCATAGTCTTTGGAGTCGCCTATCTCAGGGTCCCTCATAATCTGTGGGATTTGTCAGATGGCCCCAGAAACACTGAAATTTTCATAAGATAGGTTCTCATCAATCTCTGGGTCCAGGTTCCAGATGAAAATGTTGGCCCTACATCTAGGGGGTTGTTGTGCATCCTGATTCCTCTCTGAGATTGGCTCAGCAGCCTGGCAAAAGAGCTCCCACCATCGGCTTACCCCTCCTCACTTACCCCTTCCACTTCCAGGGCAAATCTTGAGCGTTCCTGTCTTAATAGCTTTTCTGAGAGGGGGTTGGGGGAGGGCAGATGCTGGCAGTTAGAAGTCTGGTGCAAGGTGGATCTTTCGGTCTGGGCTGTGGGGAGTTGGTTAGGCTGACTGAAGGTCATGACTGTAATGGTTTAGGGTGAACATAAACTGTCCTTCATTCTTTTCTGTTGAAGGGTTATTTGAAATTTACAACTGTTGAAATGTTCCTTCCTGTGAGAGAAATTTGTAACTTACCATTCTGAGAATGTCTCTTGGACTAACAGGTCTTGTTGATGAAGAGTTAGCTGTGTTCTAGGTTTCCAGTGTCTGGTTATTCTCCCTGGTGCGGGAGTGGGGTTCCTCATCCTACAGATGAGCTAAGGTGGGGGGAGGTGTTGGTGTCAAGTCATCCTCAGTGCTTGTCTCCCAAGAGAACTCTGGGGCAGCCTTAATCTAGGGATCAGCCCAGTCTGGGCACTGTGGTTCCCAGGAGTACTTCCCCAGCAGGCTAAACAGATGGTGTGGTGCAGGCTCCAGGGAAGAGATTCGCGTTGTTGCTGCATTGAATCCAGGGCCCGAAGAGAAGTGGCCTTCCTGTAATTTCCTGGTGACACAACCATCCCCACCAGCGACAAGCTCTCCTTACCTGGGTCCTGCTCTTGTTTTGCAGAGCCTGGTCACGAGTCTACCCCCAGGTCCCAGGCAGAGCGCGTAGTCAGCCCTGAACGTAAGACCCAGACCCAGGACCTGCCTTCCCAGGACCTGCCTTCCCTTGTCTCATTGCCTGAGGATGACAGCACGGATGAGGAGGACCGACCCGAGACACAGGTGCCACCTGACCCTCAAAGCAGCCCGGCTCCCTCAGAGCAGCCAGGCCCAGAATGCCCTGAGGCCAGTTCCTCATCTTCTGCCAGGGACACGGAGCCCCCTTACCTGACTAAGAGGCCGAGTAGGTCCGATGATCAGTGCCCCCCCGGAACAAAGACCTCAGAGCCCGAGGCCCTGCAGGCTGATGAACACCAGCACCCCAGCTTCCCTGCATGCTTGCAGAACGCTGCAGGCCTGACGGAGAACTCCCCAAAACAGGGGCGCCGGTACCAGTGTGGGGAGTGTGGCAAAGCCTTCCTGCAGCTGTGCCACCTGAAGAAGCACGCCTTCGTGCACACGGGCCACAAGCCCTTCCTTTGCACCGAGTGTGGCAAGAGCTATAGCTCAGAGGAGAGCTTCAAAGCCCACATGCTGGGCCACCGTGGGGTGCGGCCCTTCCCCTGCCCACAGTGTGACAAGGCCTATGGCACCCGGCGGGACCTCAGAGAGCACCAGGTGGTTCATTCAGGTGCCCGGCCTTTTGCTTGTGACCAGTGTGGCAAGGCCTTCGCCCGCCGGCCTTCCCTGCGGCTGCATCGGAAGACCCACCAGCTGCCTGCCGCCCCCGCCCTGTGCCCGTGCCCCGTGTGTGGCCGTCCCCTGGCCAACCAGGGCTCCCTGCGGAACCACATGCGGCTGCACACAGGGGAGAAGCCCTTCCTGTGCCCACACTGCGGCCGGGCGTTCCGCCAGCGGGGCAATCTGCGGGGGCATTTGCGGCTGCACACGGGGGAGCGTCCGTACCGCTGCCCGCACTGTGCTGACGCCTTCCCCCAGCTGCCTGAGCTGCGGCGCCACCTCATCTCCCACACCGGGGAGGCCCACTTGTGCCCGGTGTGTGGGAAGGCCCTCCGAGACCCACACACCCTGCGTGCGCACGAGCGCCTGCACTCGGGGGAGAGGCCCTTCCCGTGCCCCCAGTGTGACCGCGCTTACACGCTGGCCACCAAGCTGAGGCGCCACCTCAAATCCCACCTGGCGGACAAGCCCTATCGCTGCCCCACCTGCGGCATGGGCTACAGCCTCCCCCAGAGCCTCAAGCGGCACCAGCTCCGTCACCAGCCCGGGGCGCCCTCCGGCCCCTCCCACGCGCCGCCTCCTCCCGAGCCCACTGTGGTGCTCTTGCAGACCGAGCCAGAACTGCTGGACGTGGGCAGTGAGCAGGCCGGCTCCCCGGTGCAGGACGTCTTCGAGGTCGCCATCTCCGAGAGCCAGGGCAGGTGCTTCGTGGTGCCGGAGGAGCCGGGCGCCCCCCGCAGTGTGGTGCTTCTCCAGAAGGACAGGGGCTTCAGCACCTGGGCGGAGGTGGTGGAGGTGGAGACGGGCACCTGACGCTCCTTCCCCAGGGCCACTCTGTGTAAAGACAGATACTTTCCAGCTCCTGAGTCTTTGCCTTTTTCTGTCTGCGTTACCGAGACGGGAGTCCATCCTGAGGCGCGGGCAAAGGACACCCTTCCCGCTTCGGGAGCACCGCGGTGTTCCCAAGACTAAGGGTCAGTCAGCCTTCTCTGAGGTTGAGGTTTTCTTGTTTTAAGAGATTTTGTTTATTTTTGCATAGAACTGAGGTGTAGGTCAGGGGTGGGAGGTGAGAGGATTCGCCAGAGACAGAGTGGGGAGCAGAACAGACTGAGGGGCGCAGCAGGGGAGGTTGCCCGCCACGTGGGTCAGCCCCCTGGCCAGGATCATCAGTATCACTCAGACCTTCAAGGAGAGAGCGCTGAGGCTTAACCCTGTAAGCACCAGGAAGACCCAGATTTGAAACCTTGACTTCCAGGAGAGCTTGGCCTGTCTCCCTTACAAGCTCCAGCAGGAGCATGTTCTTACAGTGCGGGGTGCCGCCCAGCCCAGGAGTTAGAGGACCGCCAGCTACTGCCCTGCGTCTGTTAGTGTGAGGATGGCCATTGCCAGCAGTTCTCTTGAGCAACAAGCTCTTCCTACAATCACAGTGAGCCACTTGAGTGTGAACAAATCAGACCCCAAGCTCAGCTCGCAGCTCTTACCTCTGCTTATTTTGGCAGCATTTCACACCACTGAGAGCTGCGAAGTGATTTTCACTCTGTGGTAAAGCACACCAGCCTCTGGCAGTGGCTGGGCACAGTGCCCGTCCACGTGCTGGGCCCGAAGGCAGCGCCACTGAGTGCAGGGCTGAGAAATTCACCTGTTTTGTGCCCTCGGCTGGGACTGCCCGAGGTGCTGGGGATGCAGCTGGGACCAGAACAGTCAGGCCGTGCCCTTCGCTGAGCGCACTGCCTGGGGGAGAGGGCACCAGGGAGGTTTTGGAGAGGAGGCCTGGGTGCCAGGGACGTGACGAATGCGCGCGTGTAACGGCCTGAGCCACCAGGAAGCCACCTGCGAGGAGTAATAAGCACTGGGCTCTTCCTGTGGGCGAGTCTCCATAAGCCTCACAACGGCCCTGGGGGGTGGGTAGCATTACTCTGACTGTACAGATGAGGAGACAGAGGCACAAAACTGTATCCTGCCGAGGTGACAGCGCTACTAGGTGGCTGAGCCGAGCTGCAGACCCCTGCAGCCTCCACACTCCACTGCCCCTCGTTTCTGCTGACTTGACAGACAAGGCAAGGGGAGCCCCGTAGTGAGAACCTGGTGCGCCCCGGCACGCTTGCGGGCCTCGGGGAGAGGGTCAGGGCTACACAGCACAGGCCTTCAGGAGTCAGGCTGTATCCCCAGGACTTGAGCGCTTGGAAGGGTCTTGAGCAGGGGGAAGAGCCCGTGGTCTGAGGAGCCCAGCGGACAGTGCATTGGCAGGTGCAGCTTTGGGTGAATCAGTTCGGAGCAGGGAGCAGCAGTGTGCAGAGAAATTTCACCCAACAGGTATTCGTCAAGCACTTCCTGACGTCGCGCATCCGCTCTGTGCTGTCAGCCCCATGTGGTGAGGTAGACAGTACTCCTGGTTTCCAACTCACCAAGCCACGTAACGTGGGTGGGAGCGAAACACCGATTTGGGTTTGGGCTGAGCTGGAAGTGGCTCTGTGTGACATGCCAAGTCAGCAGTTGGAAATAGGCGAAAAGCTGTGGGGTGGGGAGGAGGCTCTCCACTGAGGAGGGAGGCTCGGGGAGTCTCAGCAGCCAAAACAGAGCAGTCTGCAGGAGCCGAGGACAGTGTTCCCACTGAGAGGTGGGCAGCAGTGACTTGCTGTCAAGGGGGGAAATGAGCGGACGTCACTGGTTGCTTAGTGCCATCGGGAGGAAACGAGAACGTGAGTTCTCGTTCCAACCTTCATCTGTCCTGCAAAATAGGTGCCGTGGTCCCCGCTTCACAGAAGAGGAAAGTAAGGGTGAGGGCAGACAGGAAACTGGCTGAGGCCACGCAAGGGGCAGTGGGCAGAGCCAGGCCCGAAATGTGCCATGTTTACTGGCATCCGGCACTGGGGCGTGATGCCCTGAGCAGCCCCGTGGCTCCTGCTTTACCACTGGCCCAAGCCAGCAAAGGCAAGCATTCTGGAAAGGTCTAAGTTGAGGGAGGATGGCGGTAAACAGGTCATCAGTGGTGAAAAGGCCACACTACACAGAACTTGAAAAACAGCCACTGTCGGTAGTTTGGAGTCAGCCAGCCCTGTTTCTTGGAACCTGCAAAGGTTCTTGTCAGGCAGGTCATTTCAACTCAGGTGACCTCTTGGCAATGTTGACCCAGTGTTAGGTGCCCTGGGGGACTTACTCATTGCTTGACAAAGAGCTGTGCAGGGAGTGGGGATGCTGGGGAGACCCACGGACACCCCACAAACATCCTCAGGCCCGAACCTGAGAGGACCCATGTAAGTCCCACCTTGTGAGGTGACTATAGTCACAATGCTGATGCCACAGATAGCAAACCCAGGGACTGAAATTAAGATACCTAAACTAGGCCCTGGTGGCACAGCGGGTTAAAGCGCAGCAGTATGAAGCTCTCCACAGCCCCAGCATGAGTTCGATCCCCAGCCAGGGAGCTGACCCACGCGGTGCAGCAGACCTCTCTCTCTCCTGTCTCGCCTCCTGCTCCACTCAGCAGTGTATTTCAGTAGATTCGTCTGTTCTGCTCCCCACTCTGTCTCTAGTGAATCTTCCCACACCTCCGACCTGTGTACTGATTCTTGTGCGCATAAATTTTTTTTAACTCTTCAAAAAATAAAGTACCTAAACTAAAACTCAATTTAAATACATATAGAAAGGAAAATAGGGATAGATCCAATACATATACATAATAAACACAAACACAAGTATAGGAGCGAAGCTGATCTGGGACCTGGCACCAGTCCTGTCTACCCTCTCCCCAGGCCCCACAGGCTTCTGCAGTGCTCCCAGACAGCACATGACAGCGGCCCAGACCTCGAAGGATGGCCAGACAAGACCCTGTGCCCCCTGTGTTCCTGCTCTTTGTCCCTCTGTTCTAATTAGACCCAGGACTAATATTTACCTTGTACACTGCAAATAGGAAGTGGGGGAGGGGCGGGAGCAGGGCTGGGAGAGGCGGGTGTAGGGCCAGTGGCCAGCCGAGGCCTGGTCCAGGGCAGGCAGGTGGAGGAGAGCGAGGGCCCTGCCATGGAGACCCGGGGGTTTGGGGTGGCCTCTGTTCTGCGTCCAGCAGAAGGTCCTGGGAGAGGAGAGAGGCCAAAGGCCGAGAGGCCGGGGTTTGGCTCCTGCCAGCAGCAAGTACACAAACACACTTGGAGCTCCGAGCTCCGAGGGGTGACGGGTGGCTGAAAGGCTGCCCACACCTGCCACACCTCGCCTCTAATCTGCTTTGTGCATTGGGACCACAACCACCTCCCTGCTAGTTGACATCCACATAGCTACTGGTAGGCTGAGCACCTACTGTATCTCATGGACTTTACATTCATGATGTCTTTGTCTTCACCAGAAAGCTCTATTCCCATGGCACGGATGAGCAAAGGGGGCAGACGGGTCACAGCAGCCCCCCCACCCCACTCACTCACACTTTGTATTAGAACTGGGAGGTGTCAGGCAGCGCTTATGGCCCCACCAGCCCAGCTGGCCTACAGCCCAGTTCTTGCATGTGTAAAATAAATAAATATATATTTTTAAAGATTTATTTATTTGTGCATACAGAACTGGGGTACAGGCCAGAGGCTCAGGGGCAGCGAAAGGCTTCACCAGAGACAGAGTGGGGAGCAGAACAGGCCACCTGACGAAGTACACTGCTGAGGGGAGCAGCGGGCGGGTCAGGAGAGGTCTGCCACGCCATGTGGTCACCTCCGGGGCAGGCAGGGATCGAACTCGTGCAGAAGTGGCTTTAGCTTCTTAGCGCTGTGCTTTAACCCGCTGCACCACCAGGGAGGGCCAAAATAAATAAATCTTTAACAAAAATAGATAAACATATTCCCCGGCCCCTCCTTCCCTGAGACTTAGATCTACGGACTGGAGTACAGGCCAGAGGTGCGGGGGGTGGAAGGATTCACCAGAGACAGAACAAGCAGAAAGTAGATCAACTGAGATACACTGCTGAGGGGAACAGTGGGTGGGTCAGGAGAGGTCCCCCAATCCCGGGCTGGGGATGGAGCTCATGTCTCAGGGGCTGCCGATCATAGCTTGACAACGCTGTCATTAACCCCCACGCCACCAGGGAGGCCCCTGGGGAAGGTGCTTACACGGGCCTTTCCTCTGTGACTTCCTCCCCGACTGTCCCTCCCTGGTCCCAGGAGGACCCGTCCTCCCGGATGGCGGGGGTGGACTATCTATCCACTTGTCCCCGACGGCCCTGACCCAATGACCGCTCCTTCTCCACTGATTTCTTCATATTCGTTCAATATTAACTTAGAGGCATCAGGACGAGTCCTCAGAGTTCCCAGAGCTGACACACTATGGTGCACGTCCGCAGCCTGTGGCTACCCGGCTGCCTGGCCCTGGCCACCCTGTCTTGCCTTGTGCAAGGCCAGCATGGTAAGGGGGGGCTCCGAAATTGGGGCCGGCTAGTGGACTGCGCTAGGGCACCAGGGGCTGGACTCTCGCCAGAGACCACGGCCCTACATGACCACTGAGGGAAGAAGCCGGGTGTACAGGGCTGGATGGACAGTCACTGCTTCTCTTATGCGATGTGCAGTGGGCTGGAGTTGACCCAGGAGCAGAGGGGAGCCAGCGGGTTACTGCCTGCAGCCTTTCGGGTGCTGCTGCCAGCCCGGCCAGTCCCTTTTGAAAGCCAGCTTCCTTCCGGCCCCCATGGAGGCCCAGACAGCCTGGCTCCCTGAGGCCACTGTCCCTGCCCCTCCCATTACAGTGTTCCTGGCCCCTCAGCAAGCCCTGTCGCTGCTGCAGCGGGTCCGACGCGCCAACACCGTCTTCGTGGAGGAGTTGCGTCAGGGCAACCTGGAGCGGGAGTGCCTGGAGGAGCTGTGCAACAAGGAGGAGGCCTTTGAGGCCCTGGAGTCCACCACCGCCACGGTGAGGCTCGGCTGTGAGCCCCACTCCAGGGCTGAGGGTGGACCTGACTCTCGGCTGTCAGCAAGGGCCGGGGCCATCACAGCTGTTCAACTGTTGTTGACTTAATTTCAACTCGGGGACCCATCTCACGCGGCGGCAGGACACACCACCCCGGCGCCTGGGCTGTGTTGAGGCCCCAGGTTCAGGCCAGGCCAGGCGCCAGGAGGCATCCGCAGTCTTCCCACAGCAGCTGTCGTGGCTCCCTGGCCCACTGGCCTCTCAGTGCTTCCTTGGGGGTGCAGGGTTCTAGCTGACCCCTCTTCCCTTGCCTGAGGCTCCCCCTGAGCCCCATCCCCAGGATTCCATGTCCCCTCTTCTGCAGGCTACCACACCCAGGGAAATCCCTTTCGGTCTTGGGAGCAAGGGAGGGAACTCCCGTATCCTCAAATAGTCCTCTCCCAAATGGCCTCGGCTTTTGGAAACAAAACTAGGAAACGGCCACAACCCCCCACCCCCACCCCGGAACCTGTCCCTGTGTGCCAGTGAGGGGAAGAAGGAGGCGTAAGGCTTGAAGTTTACTGGAAAACAGAACAAAATGGCGCCCGGCCGGTCTCACGCTCAGCCCTTGTTTTTCAGGATGTGTTCTGGAGCAAGTACACAGGTGAGCACGGGAAGGGTCTGCTCCGGGGAGGCATCCTGGGAACCCCGTGGAGAACCATGCGTCCAGGGACCCTCTGGTCCACCCAGTCGCCCATCCACGCCTCCTCCTTCCTGTGTCTCCACCTGTCTCCACCTTTGTCCCACCCACCGTTTGCCCAAGCCCATCCCGTTCCTCTTATCCCAATGGTGTGTCTGGGGCTTTTCCAGTTTGTGAGCCGGTGAGAAAACCTCGGGAAAAGCATGACGAATGTATGGCAGGTGAGGTGCTGGTGTGGGGTGAGGGAGGAAGGATGTGGGGGAGCCCGGGAAGGGAGGGTTAGGGGTCCCGGTGCAGCGGTGGAGACCTCAGCTTCTGCTCCTGGCAGTGAGTACGTGTCTTTCTGCTGGGCGGCTGGCTGTCAGTAAGGTGATTCTTGTTGGAGGAACAAGCGAATGAGCGTGTGGCAGTGACTTCCCGGCGAGGGCTTCTTAGCCAAGTCTCTGCCCAAGCCAGCGGCCTTCCCTCTGTCCCCAGGGCAGACCGATGGTGTCACACTTGTTTTCCAAAAGCACAGAGGGTTCCCCACTGCCCAGGCAATAAGCCCGATGAACTCAGCAGGCCGTGGCCTGGTCTCCCCTCCCGTCGCACCAGCCGCGAAGCCAGAACCCGGGCTTCTCTGACAGCGAGCTCCTCTCTGAACTCCCCGAGATGTTTCTTTCCCCCTCCTGGCCTTGCTTACACTGTCATCTCCCCCTGAGCGACCACCACCCTGTGCCGGAAGCTCTCTATGCCACCACCTTCACCGAGCCTCCAAGGAGCCTCATCCTACACCCTTCTCCCTCTTCTACACCTCAGTTCAACAAAGGGACCTCGATATCAGACACTCTTTTACTTGTTAAATAACTCACTCAACAGATATTTTATCAACCCCCTGCGATGTGCCAAGCATAGTGCTGAGTGCTAGGGATTTCAAGATCAGGGAGCTCACAATCTCATAGAAAAACAAAAAATACAAAACATCAAAGTGGCTGCTAGAAAGTTCTGTTTAAGGTACCACAAAACCACAGAAGGACTGTTTCGTTCATCCACACCATCAAAGAGGCAGAGTTTTACCTGGGTTTGTGGGATGTGCTGGTGAGCAGCAGGAGAGTATTTTAGGCAAAGGAAACAGCATGTGCAAAGGTCCTGAGGCATGAGGCGTTAAGATGACAGCATAGGGCGATAAGGTTGGAGACATCTTGTTCACTTTTCCATCCTGCCAGTCAGGAGGATTTGTTTTGACTGTGATGGTCTTGCTCCGCCTCTCGCTTGGTACACTCAGTGATTATTTGGTGACTGCTTTAAGGACTAGAACTCCTGGAGCAGATGAGATGCTCAGTAACTGCAGGCTAAGGGTGGTGGCCCAAACACAGCTTGGAGGGGAGGGGAGGCCAGGGCTCTGCTAGACTTCAGAAGGGACAAATCTTCAGGATAGAAGACTTGGGCTGGGGTCTCCACAGGTAACTGTGCAGAAGGCCTGGGCGCTAACTACCAGGGGAACGTGAGCTTCACCCGCTCAGGCATCGAGTGCCAGCTGTGGAAGAGTCGCTACCCACACAAGCCTGAGTGAGTGGAGGGCCCGACCCTCTGTTGCAGGGTTGAGATGAGGGGACCAGGAGACGCTGGGTGGGGGCGGGGCAGCCCCCTGAGGAGCACTTTCCTATTCCAGAATCAACTCCACCACCCACCCGGGGGCTGACCTGAGGGAGAACTTCTGCCGCAACCCAGACAACAGCCCCACTGGGCCCTGGTGCTATACCACGGACCCCACCGTGCGGAGGGAGGAATGCAGCGTGCCCGTGTGTGGTGAGCAGCTGCTAGAGGGCCCGCGGCCACGGCCAGGGGTCTTCACGGGGCCTGGCAGCCAGGACGAGCGGGGACTGGGCCTGTTCCGGTAGGGCGTGGTCATTCGCAACACCTGCGTGCTTGTTTGCCAGTGAGATGAGCCGGCCACAGGGAGCTGCAGGCACGCTCCTCCTGGTGGTCTCCCGGTGGTGGGGGAGCCACCAGGAACGCTCGGGGGGGGGCAATAAACGGCCCTTTCTGCCCCATGCAGGCCTCCCTCCAGGAAGCCCACTAACCCTCTGGGCCCCTGAGAACTTTGCTGAGCGCCCCGGAAGCTGCATCCTGCTGTCCAGCCCCACACGATTCTGGGTTATTACTTCCCGTGACGGGTCAGCTCAGGGCACCAACTGGCACTCCTTTCTTGTGTGTCTGAGGGTCGACTGGGCAGGGCTCAGCTGCACCTGCACATGCGCCTGTGGGAGACCCCTAATGTAGGCTGGGCTTGGCTGGTGGCTGTTTCAGTCCATGGGCCCAGGAGGGCTTGGGGCCTCGAGGGGGCCCACGGGGGTGCTGGCTGCAAGGCAGCTGCTGCAGCAGGACACTGAGCGAGACACAGCGTGCCTTGAGGCCTCGGCTGCAAGCAGGCAGCCGGCTCTGCCAATCCCCTTGAGCGCCATCAAGGCCAAAGTCAGCAGGTGGAGAAGCCAACCCTTCCTCCGCAAAGGATGTGGATCCAGGCAGGGGTGAAGGGCCCGTGGCATCCCCAGCCTGCCAAACAGCAGCTGCTTCTTTCTCCTTCATGCGCCTGTGGCGTCTAACGCTTCACCCTGGGGCTGGTGTTAGAGCAAGTTACCAGTCGTCACCACACGGGTCAGCATCTGCCAGGCCCTTCCCCTCCACGGCTGTATTGCCGGGCTCCCCCCTACTGTTAGCGTAGACATCCTCAGCTACCATCCTGCCACGCCCCATAAAAACCAAAATATCCTTTAAATACCCGGCAGTCACTCTACCAGCAGACTGCTGTCGCCCTGTCCTGTCATACAGGAGGTGAAACCTGGCCCCGGGTCTGGCCTATCGTGTGTGTATTCGGTTCAGATCTCTCAGCCATCCCATAAGAAGAGCCTTCGTCACCCCTTTTCATGGGCAAAAGTAAACTGAAGTTTTGGGGGTCAGACGGGAGGAAGGCAGCCAGGCAGGGACGACCCCTCCACCCCGGCCCCTCCTTCGGTGCCGCCCACTCTGCTCACGGCCTCCTCACCCACCAGGCCAGGGGGGCGTCACTGTGGAGGTCACCCCACGCACCAGAGGCCCCCCAGTGAACCAGCCACCTCCATCGACGCAGTGTGTGCCTCAGCGCGGCTGGCACTACAAGGGTCACCTGGCAGTGACTGCCAAGGGGAGCCCCTGCCTGCCCTGGGCCAGCTCCCAGGCCAAGGCCCTGAGCAAGGACCTAGACTTCAGCCCAGATGTGCCGCTGGAGGAGAACTTCTGCCGCAACCCAGACAGGGACCAGGAGGGCGCGTGGTGCTACGTGGCCGGGTCGACTGGCGACTTCGAGTACTGTGACCTCAACTACTGTGGTGAGAGGGCGGGGCTGGGCGTGGGGGCGGCTGATCTCTGGCTTAGCCCGTGTGCTCATGCACCCTCCCATGAGCCAGGCAGGGCAGGTGTTATCCCATCTTACAGCGCAGTAAACTGAGGCTGGGAGCTTTCCTTCAATAATAACACTGGTGTGCTGTGCTCTTTACGAGAAATGGCTTCCAAGGTCCACAGGGGCTGGGGGCGGCCCTGGGTGGGGTGGCCCAGCCCAGCTCCCGCCTGTGCTTGGCTCCCCGCAGAGGAGCCCTTGGAGGAGGAGACGGAAGATACGCTGGACTTGAACTTGGAAACAGCCATAGAGGGACGCACCACCCTGGAGGAGTTTCAGCCCTTCTTCAATGAGAAGACCTTCGGCAGTGGGGAGGCAGGTGAGGCAGCGGGTGCCCTAGGGGCCCCTGGAGCCAGGGGTGGTGAGGGGGCCCCGCTGCACTGGGCTCATGTTCCGCCTCCTCGGCAGACTGTGGGCTGCGGCCTCTGTTTGAGAAGAAGTCGGTGGAGGACCAAACGGAATCGGAGCTTCTCCAGTCTTACGTTCAAGGACGCATCGTGCATGGCTTGGACGCAGAGATTGGTGTCGCGCCCTGGTGCGTGGGGGTGCGCGCTGCACCCTGGGCTCCCGTACCCCCCGGGAATCCCCACATGACCGTATGAGATTGGGATTATTACTTCTCACGTGTGGATGGCATTGCTGAAGCTCCGGCAGCTTAAGTGACTTACCTACATGACACGGCTGTGGGTTGCGCAGCAGGATTGGATCCAGTTCGTCTGATCCTGGAGTTGTGCTAAGTTGTGCAAACTCCTGAATGCAAGCAGCCGGCAGGAAGGGGATGGGGCTTGTGGGTGCTAAAAGCAGGAGTCGGTCTCTCCAAGTCACTTGAACGCCCGTTCCTGAGCGCGGCCAGGTCAAACCGGGGCTGGGCCAGGCAGAGCGCTGTCGTTTGTTGCTAGCCCTGAGACTCTCTACTTCTGGACCAGATGGAAGGCTGGTCCCCGGGCTCCTAATGCTTCTGCTCCCCACCCCAGGCAGGTGATGCTTTTCCGGAAGAGCCCCCAGGAGCTGCTGTGCGGGGCCAGCCTCATCAGTGACCGCTGGATCCTCACGGCTGCCCACTGCCTCCTGTACCCTCCCTGGGACAAGAACTTCACCGCAGATGATCTTCTGGTGCGCACTGGCAAACACTCCCGCACCAGGTATAAAACTGGGGCCCATGGGTGTCTGGCAGGGGCCTGCGTCCCTGGGGTGCCCACAGGGCCTCTTATGGCTCCAGACACCTGGGGTTTGTCTGTACTTCTCCCGCAGTAGAAAACACAGCAGTTGCTGCTGAGAGGCCTGTTTGGCCTTGTCCTGACCCAGGGGCGCCTGGCTCTGTCCGCTCCGCCCAGGTGTAACCTCTGAGTGGAGGCTGTTGCTCCCAGCCTGCAGCTGGCGCCCCTCCCCCACCCGCCTGGGCGCTTGATTCCAAAGCCCTGTGCAAGTCCAGCCCTGGAAGCAGGGGTCAGCCCTGTCGGCGCACGTGACCCACTGGTTACGTCACCCTGACCCCAGACCCCCGCGGCGGGTGGTTTCCCGGGTGGGCCTGGAGCGGCCCTGCTTCTCTGCTGGGGTCTGCTCAGGTACGAGCGAGGCATTGAAAAGATCTCCATGCTGGAGCGGATCATCATCCACCCGCGGTACAACTGGAGGGAGAACCTGGACCGGGACATCGCGCTGCTGAAGCTCAAGAAGCCCATCACCTTCAGTGACTACATCCACCCCGTGTGCCTGCCGGACAAGGAGACGGCATCCAGGTGGGGTTCTGGGCCTGATGAGCCTGGACAGCCCGGCCGAGGTCCCACCCGGGGCCAGGCCTTGGCCTCCCACACCCCGAAGTCCTCTCTGCATGGGGTTTTAGATTCACGGAAGGGAGACTCCCGAGGGTGATTCTCACCAGAACCTTCTTTCCCCGAAGACTGCTCCAGGCTGGATACAAAGGGCGGGTGACGGGCTGGGGCAACCTGAAGGAGATCTGGACGGTGCACCCCGGGGAGCTGCAGCCCAAAGTCCTGCAGCTGGTCAACCTGCCCATCGTGGACCGGCAGATCTGCAAGGCCTCCACCCGGATCCGCATCACTGACAACATGTTCTGTGCTGGCAAGTCCCGGATGGCCGCCGGGGGGCATGGCGGGGGTGGGGAAGGCAGCAGGGGAGGCCCAGGGGCTCGGGGTTGAGGGGATTGAGGCGGGTGGGCCCTGGCCCCCGGCCCTGGGACTGTAGGCCGAGGGTTAACCTCTTGGAGGTGCCGTTTCTTCCCCCAAAATGGAGCTGAAAGCCTCTATCCCATGATGTCCTGTGAGGGTTAGATGGGGTCTGAGTAGCAGCAGGCTAGGCGCGAGGCACTGGTGGGGGGCGGGGGACTCAGGTGGCCAAAGGAGACCAGGTGGAGGGTAGGCCCCGGCTGCGTCAGTCATCCAGCGGGAGTTGATTGAGGGCTCCCGCGGGTACCCTGGACCTGCAGCCAGACTCCGACAGACCATACCTGTGACTTGGAGACCTTCCTTCTAGAAAGAGAAGGTGTCTAGGGCAGCCGTCCCAGCTAGGAGGAAGCATGAAACAGAGGAAGGGGGAGAGTAGGGGCAATGGGCAGGTGACCTTACACTGGGGAAGTCACCTCCTGCCAGGTGGTGTGTGGGCAGAGGGGGAAGAAGGGAAGGAGTGAACCGTCTGGGGGGAGTGTGCTCCCTGCTGAGGAGACAGCAGGTGCAAAGGCCCTGAGGCCGAGCTGTGTGGTGGGTGTGAGGAGGGGCAGGGAAGCCTGAGTGGCCGGAGAGTGAACAGAAAGGCAGCTGTAGTGAGGACAAGGCGCGGTGGGCAGGCAGAGACGGGCATGCGCCTCAGCGTGAGGATTTGGGCTTCTATTGAGTGAGATGGGAATTGAATCGAGGAGATGGGCCAGGTGAGTCATTGATGCTACTTCACTAAAAAATCATTTCTAAAACGGTGTAGTTTCAGACTCACAGAACAATTGCCAGCACATGAGAGGGAATTCTGCGACCCCCCCATGCAGACTCCCTGCTTGTATACACACTGAGAGTAAATCCTGTGGAGCCTTTCATCCATAATCTTAGTATTTCCCAAAAGGCAGGGACATCCCTTGACCTAGCCCAGTGGAGTAACTAAATGAGGAGAAGGTGAAGCCTACCGTTATCCCAGCTGTCTTTCCCTGTTGCCGTCCTCACTGCTCATTTTCATAAGGGAAATAAGGTTACTTATCCAGGGGCCCCCAGGTCCACATGCTATGCTTAGTCATCATCCCTGTGTCCCTGACATCTGAAGGGTACAGGTGGGCCCTCACTGTGGGTTTGTCTTTGTTTGAGGTTCTTCGACATCAGGTTCAGACTAAGTGATGCTCTCCCTACTCTGTGGGCCCCTCACAGGCACGTGATACCAATTTGTTCCCTAACTGGTGAGATTGACTGACCTCCCTGATAAGGTGGTGTCTGCCAGGTTCTCACTGTAAACTTCTAATTTTCTCTTTGTAATTAGTATCTTTTAGGGAGAAACTTTGACATTGTCTGTCTTCTCATCAACCCTTGTGCCATCAGGGGAGCTCCTACACAGAAACTTTAATGTAGACTTGTGTAGCTCCATAAAAAGCTTATGGTATTCTTTTTTTTTAAAAAAAGATTTATTTATGAACACAGAACTGGGGTGCAGACCAAGGTCGGGAGGGCAGTGAGAGGATTCATCAGAGATAGAGTGGGGAGCAGAACAGGCAGAATAAAATCCACTGCTGAGGGGAGCAGCGGGTGAGACAGGCGAGGCCTGCTGCACCGTGTGGGTCAGCAAACTGGCTGGGCACTGAACTCATGCTGCTGTGGCTGTGGACAGCTTTAGGGTGCTGTGCCTTAAACCCTTGCGCCACCAGGGAGGGCTCCAGTTGAGATATTCTTAATCTTTGTTTATTTTAGAGTGTCTTTTTATGGACCTGTTTAGTTTCCATCTTTTCATTTTGTAGATTTGGGGTTATTTCCAAGATTCCCAATACAGTCGGACTGCTTCTTTTATCTTTATTGTTCTATCCTCATCTCCATGTTTTAGTATTGTGTGTGAGGTTAAATATATTAAAGTTTGGCTGTTCTAATTCAGTGAAGATGTGGTTGTCCTGTATTTTGTGGAGTATATATATGAGATTCAGGTAAAGGCAATGGCCATTATTCTCAGTTACCAATATGTATAATGTATTTTTAAGGACAGTCTGCTTCTTGGATACAAAGTATTAGTGGAAGAAAGTAGAATTAGGGAAAGGAGTTGTCAGGGGTATATTGACATGGCAGGATAGGAGGATTGGGGATGCTTGTTGACAGGGGAGCTGCCATGATTTGCTAAAGGATTGACTGTATCAGTGAGGAAATGAGAAGAGTCAAGGGTGACCGGAAGAGGTCAGATGGACACTCAGAGCTGCAGTGCAGGCTGTGCTCCTGACTACTGCTGTTCTCCCTCAAGGTTATAATCCTGAAGATGAGAAAAGAGGGGATTCCTGTGAGGGCGACAGTGGGGGACCCTTTGTCATGAAGGTAAGCCAGAAACTGGTGGATGTATCTCCAGGGTGAGGGTGGGCATGGGTGAGGGTGGGCATGGGAAGGGTACTGCTTTCACAAACAGTTGCCTGACAGGATAATCCTAACATGACCTTGAACTTGACTCTGTCGGAAACCCTGAATTTTTTCCCCAGAGCCCCTTTAACGACCGCTGGTATCAAATGGGCATCGTCTCATGGGGTGAAGGCTGTGACAGGGATGGAAAATATGGCTTCTACACACATGTGTTCCGCCTGAAGAAGTGGATACTGAAGGCCATCGATCGGTTTGGAGGTTAGGGGGCCTTCTCACATTTTAGCCTCCTCACTGTAAAATCACGGAAACCAATTCGGTGAAATTATTTTTGTTTTATGCCTAAAACTAGAGTTCACAATAAAAGTGAATCACTGAGCCTCCATGCTCCCAGTGCTGTTCATGGGCCACTCCGGAAGAGCTAGTTCTACTGGAGAAGCAGGACTTAGGAAAATCCACCACCCCTAGCACAGAGCCAGAGTAGATGGGCTCTTGAATTTATGAATGTTTAAAATACGTCAGACTCGGGCTTTGACGGATGGTCTCATGTGATGATCCTCACAAGAGGCAGGCGATGAACTGACACTGGAGTGCTACCTTGCTCAAGATCACACAGCTAAGGGTCAAAGTAGATTTGAGACATGGGAGATCCTGAGGCCTGTCTTTCCGTGGCTGTGTGGTCAGGGCTATGAGGAGCTTGTCCTAAGAGCAGAGAAGTGAGGAGGGCAGCTGCAGAGTGAGTAGTGAGTGATCTCAAACTTACCTGCCTCCTGTCACTAAAGTGACATCACATTTATGTCCCCTGGAGGCCTGGTCTGTTCAGTGTCTTCGTTTAAGAGTATTGTGGGTACAGTGGTTAGGATGGGGGCCGCTAGCATCACGCTGCCTGGTTCATCTTCTGGGCTCCATCTTTAAAAAAGAACCATGGTCAAGTCATCTGCTCGCCCCCGACTGCTTTCCTTATGGAAGATGGATATAAGGATATGGCTTAACTGTTAGGACTGCGAGGATTAAATCAGGTACGCAGAGTGCCCAGTGACTTGGTGAACACTCTGAATCACTGCTGCTTTTATCCTCACTGCTTCCTGGCATGTCCCTAGTTCCTGTCTCTGGCAAACAGCCTATCAGGGGGGTTGCTGCTTCCTGGAATTTCTGTGCACACAGTGGCTGGCAGACGTGAGCAAACTGTCTTACTGAGAAATGGAATCTTGAAGGCATACGAGGCTGGAGGGGAGAGGAGTGCCTGAACAGCTGCTCAGTACTGATGGGCCTTCCTGCCTGTAGAGTTTACTCCAGAGGTGGCGCCTCAGCTCTTAGGTCCTGTCAGGGTGTGAGTGTGGACTCAAGTGACCGTGTTAACAGGTAGGAAGCGCTTTCGCTCTTCCACACCATCTGTGGTCCAATGACCCCATGTCCAGTTGTGGTGTGAGAGCCGCAGTGACTCAGTGAGCCCCGGAAGTCTATGCACTTAGAGCCATCACGACGCTGGGAGGGACGTTGTGCCCAAATCTCAAGCAGGGAAATGTGAGATTTCTTTGCTCCCTAGAAGCTGCCTGGGGAACAGGAAGGCCAGTTCCCCCTGATCCAAAGAGAGTAAGCAAGTCTGTGAGCCATGAAAGGGGTGCTCCTTACATAGCAGTTAGCCCCTCTGCTGGCTGGACACCCAGGTGGTCCCGAGGACAGGGACAGTGCTGCCCAGCAGGCCCAGACACGGAGCAACTTGGGAGACAGCTATAGTTAATGCAAACTTTATTTATAAAAGACTCTTAAATTAGTTGTATCATGCCATGCGTTCATACAGAATACAGCGCCCTCCAGGGTACAGGAGGAAGGGCTCACAAACTCAAAGGAAAAAACTATTAAGAGTTTCTAGTAGTTAAAAGCTAGAAAGATTAAGACAACTTTACAAATGAACAATTAAAAAGAAAAAGGATATGGAAACTAGTCTGAGCTGAGAGGGGTGCAGCTGTTTACAAGTCTGTACACTACACTAATACACTGACAGTCTGCTAGAGCAGGATGCTGGCGGAGAAGCAGAGTATGTACAAATACTTGTGCCACAGCGACTCCTCCCCCAGCTCCGCAGTATGATACATACAACCCGCTGTGTACACCAGGCCCGCGGGCCGCTTAGACTATGAGGACTTCTAGTTAGTAAACTAAAGCTGCAGGTCCGGGGCCAGGCAGCTTCATTTGCGACTGCTCTTTATTCTCTCCAGTCTTTTTTTCAAGTCATCAATGTTAGCTGTGGAGGAGGAGGAGGTGGTCATGGTTCCTGAAGAGTGAGTCTGGTTAGAATCCAGGTCTGAGTGCTGGTGCTGCTCCCGCGACTCCCGGAGCTGGGAGAGCTTGCTGTGCAGCATGTCTGTGGAGGAGGCGACGGGAGGAACGGCTGGTTTGGAGAGTAAAGAGGTCAGTGGAGGCCTGTCGTCTTGCTGTTGAGAGAAGAGGAGACACCGCTGAAGCAGGTCAAGGGGCCATCTGTCCCTGACTGGCTTGCCACGCCCTCCCTGGCACACAGGGAAGGAGCAGTACCTTCGTGTTGTCCAGCCCGCATCGCTGTCGGAGGATCTTCAGCCTCTCCAGGTAGACGGAGGGCCCCACCTCTTCTCCATTTGTGTTACCTATGGCGGACACTGTGCTTGTGGGAGGAGGCACACACGTTACCTCCATCTGAGGGGAGATGCCTAGGAGGACATGGAGAAAGAGCGTTCAGCTGTATGTCCCTCCCACCCCCAACACATGCACTTCTAGACAGTCCTGATTAACCCGCCGCCTGAGAGGACCATCTGAGGTCTGCATATAGTCACTGTTTTTGAAAACAGAAAGATTCAAAGAATCCACCTGGAGCTGATGACAACGGGCACCCTGACTGCAGGGGTGCTGAGCGAGGGCTTCGGGAACCACCACAGCAGAGCAGAATGTGCGCTGGGCCGTCCACCCAGGCCCTGGACTGTGCAGGGAATAGGCTCCGCTACCCCGGCCTGGACAACCTGAGGCCTATATTACTCCTGTGGGTGCTGTGACCCCAGCTGCAGCACTGAAGGACTCTAAATATATGTAAGAATTGGAGCAGGTTGGGATCAGGTGGTACAGAGGGGAGCGTCTTATTCAAACTGGGGGTAACAAGTTGCTCAAGGCTACAGTGTAGTCTGAAAAAGTGAGGGAAATGAGGTGTCCAGATGCTAAGAACACTGTGGGAGTTGCAGTGTCTACAACCCTCTGTGTGAAGGGAGCAGGCAAGAGGGCGAAGGAAAAACCAAACCAATCAAATCCATCACAGTTTCAAAGCTTCTGAGAAGAAACAATATAACAAGCTAGTTCTTAAAGTACCCAGTTTGATATTAATGAAATTACAGTGCACAGACAACTACTGGAAAGAGAGACCCCCTCATGGTGAAAACAGAAAAAGTAAGATGGCTACTCGACAGAAAAATCCCATTTTTAATGAGTCGACCACTCAGAAGATGGAAAATGACTGACATAAAAGTCAGCAGTAAGACTCTTGAATATCCTAAGCATGAAGTCAGTAACCAGGAGGGTCAGATGCTGTGTCTCTGTGTGCTGCTCGGGCTAGCAGATCACCAGTAAACTGTGGGCATCCCCGAGGCCTGTGGAGCTGAGAAAAGGAGGCCCCCCGGGGACTAGTCCGGCGGCGACAGGGGTAGCTGTGAGACACGCGCTGCGGCACTTCAGGAAGAAGCTGCAAAATGCAAACAAAGGAGCTCAACTGACGCTTCAGCCCAGCAAGGCACATAGTGAGAAAGGAAACGACTAGACTCGGACAGCCGCAGGCAGTTTTACAGGAAAACAAATTCTAGGACACGAGGGTGAGGGTGAGTGACAGCAGTGAACTGGGGGAGCCAAGTCAGCACGGATGGGCAGTATCTGCGCAGTGCGAGGCGCCTTCCCTAGCTGGGTCTCATTTTTGGTTTCAGGCACTTGACAGCTGTTTTCTGCACCTTAATCTTCCTTTCGTCTCTAGGTCCTATGAGCAAAATGTCTGACAGTGGCTTTTTCATGTGGAGACAGTAATGTCTCAGATCCGTTTATTTACGCATTCATGTCATTCAGCAAACACCAGCCGAGTGTCTAGGATCTAGACAACCAGGGGACAAAGCCTCTATCTGTGGGCACTTTAAACTCCAGTGTACACAGGCCTAAACAACCAGCCTAACAAACACGAGGTGACGATAGAAGTTTGAGTGCGGAGTGCAGGGTTCAGTGGGGAGTCAGGCCTCACAGTGCTAGTGGCATCTGAACAAGCTGAAGAGGGAAAGGAGCTGGTTACAGGCTCTGTTGGGGAAGAGCAAACGACACAAGAAACAACCAGGGTGAAGGCCCTGAAAAGGCACGTGCCCGGTGAGTTCCTGAACAGCAAGAGGGTTGCTGGGGCTAGGGGCGATGAGGTTCAGAGGTCTTGGGGTCCGGACGAACTCAGACCTCTACAAAGCCTTTTCTTTTTACTGAGTCAAAGGAAGATCTTTTGGAAAATATTTGAGAAGTACGTTTTGATGCTTTGTGTGGAAATTAGTATAGATTAGGAATGGACAGGAGGACAGAGGCAGGGTCAGGAATGTGGGTGGATTCCGCAGGAAGTCTGCAGGTAGAGCAGGAAGGATTTTCTGCAGAGAGCAAAGACCAAAAACTCCGGGTCAACGGGGAGGACCTGTGCCAGCTACTAAGATGGAGAAGAACGGAGAGGTTACGGGGGTGTGTCAGGAGCTTCGATTTTGACATGTGGCCGGCTGGAATCCCGAGTGGAGGTGTCATGCAGAATTCAGCAGTTACTGATCAGGAAGGGAGCCTGAGCTGGAGATAAAACAAATGTGGGCCTTGATGGCTAGAGAAGACATTTAGAGCGAGGAGAGCAGATGGGCCCGTTAGGGAATGGGAGGGGAGAAAGGACCATCACAGACTGACCCTGGGGCTCACTGACAGGAAATGTCCCGGGGAGGGACTCAGTCAGAGACCAAGAAGGAACAGCCAGAAGGGAGGAGGCAGGAGGCAACTGAGAGTGAGGCCAAGAACTAGTTCCAAGGGCAGTGCCAGCAGCTATCTGTCACTGAGGATGGGGCCAGTTAGGTGGCTGGGAGTTGACTGCTGTCTATACCCATGTGAACACCACCACACATACCACTGAGGTGCACAGACATAAACCAAGCAGGTCCCCTTCCTCCCGCCACTGGGAGCTATCTGGCACTTTCTCCCAGAGCTACTGGAGGAAGCCCTACCTGATGAAGTGGGAATACGGCCTTTGCCCTCCCTCTCCATCTCAATCACTCGAAGTCCTCTCTCAACATAGCTCTGGAAGAACTGTGAGGAATTTTTCAAAAACGGCTCAATGTCAGCATCTGAGTATTTCTTCTTATATTCATATAACTCTGCCAGGCCCTGGTTAACGAGAGAGGAAAGAGGGCATCAGCGACCCTATTCCATTGAGCAGAGTCCCATCTGGCACGACCTTTTCCATCTCACCTCTTTGGTGTTCTCTTTAGAGCCAATCTTCTTAAAAATCTCAGCCAAGAAATCATTCACTTTGGCCTTTGATGATTTTTCATCCTGAAAAAATAGAAAGGCACAGAAGGATTGTCTGGTCAAGCTTGAGCTGTTAACTGGGAACCAAAAGTTGGGCAGAAACTGAAAAGAACCTCAAAACCGAGACCTAATTGGCCCGTTACAGCAGCACGGATGAAACACGCTGCAGGCTCTGCGCGGGGAAGCCGACCCCTGGTTCCCGAATCCCCGTGGCCTCAGGTTTGCAACTAAACTTGCTGAGGCAAACCTGGTCCATCCTCCCTGACGGAACAAAGCCTGGAGAAGATTAGCTGGTGCCAGCGACTCAGGCCTGGGTACAGGTTCCTAGGGACCAAGAAGCGCCTGGGGGTATCTAATTTATACCTGAAAACCCAGGGAGGAAATGGCTACCTGGCAGCAGCTTCCAGCGTCACCCCAGGCCCTGGGGAAGACAGGCCCTGGGGGCTCACACCTTCCACAGGCCTTTCCGGACAACTTCACTTCCCCCAAACTTTCTCAGGTCAGGACTCACTATTCGAGATGCTCCCTTTTCTGTTTCCTTATCAGATTTGCTCCCAGTCTGGTCCATACTGTGCTTCATCATCCGGCAGAGGTGGGCTTCCAGCTCAGACTCGTTCTTGTTGTCAATCATTGTTAGGTGGTCTAGGATCTGAGGGCGACACATGCACATTCCATAGCAGCAAGGCCATTTCCATGGTGTTTTTCTCAAGCTCCCACATGGACGAGTTGTGGTTCTCACTCACCTTGGGCCCCTTTAATTTGCATAAAGTGTGCAGCAGCGTCTTTAGGGTCCTTATGGGAAATTCACTTTTGCATTGCTTCAGTTTCTCTTTGGGGAAGACCTTCATGAAAATGTGTATATCTAGAAGAATTCTGTCTAGATTAATGCTATTGATGGTATCAGGCAACAGTCGAACCATTCTCCAGAGACACTATTGGAAAAAGAAACAAAAGAAGTAAAGTGATTGAAGAGTGAGGATAATTTCTGTCTCTATTCATCTTTCCTAAGCATTTCTAAAAGGTGGTCAGGGATATAAACATGGCACAGCTTATCGTTCAAGTTCAGCTGCTAAACAACTTGTTAACGTATCACAAGTAATCCATCTAATTTCCACTCCTTCATATTTCCTAGGAACCAGAGCTTTAAAGGATGAGAAAATTTGGAATTTCTGTCTTGAGCTCACTTGGTACCTGAGAATAGAGTAGTTTATACCGTTTAACCAAAGACAAATATTATACTATCACAATGTAGTAACAAAGTATTATAGATATGTCCATTGTGAGCTTTGCAGAGACCAAAATATTATACAGCTATACATACTCCCCCCCCTCAAAAAAAGCAATTAAATTTGTCTCATCAAACTTTTTCATTTAGATTCTAGAGAACTGATGACATTTATAAAGCAGCCCTTCCTTGACACAGTTGGAGGCCAGGAGCTGTCTAGTTCTGAACCTGGGGTATTAGCTGTAAGAAGGGAAAACTGGAGACCAACAATATGTTTCGGTTGATTAGAATCTTAGTCCCAACTCCTCTTCCCCAACACTTTAACAAAGTATTGCATCCTTGAAAGAAGATAGGACAAATTATTTCAACTTCACCTTCATAACAAGCTCTGAGAATTTGGGAGAACTGGCTGTTGCTAGTAGGCTGTCTTGGAGCAAAACAAGTAGGGCACTAGGAAAAACAAACCCAAATCAAGAGCGTTAAACCTGTATTCCAACTGAAATCAGTAATTAAAAGGTCAACAGTAAATATTCTCTACCCTTATAGTAAATCGAGAGCTCACAATCAGGAGTTATTCTTGACTACTTGCATTCAGTTATTAAGAATATAAGGATAATTCAAGCTTCGTTAAGTTACCACTTGGTGAATGGTAATGCTTGCCACTCCTCTTCATTGTTTCTAATAGTTTTGAAAGAAATGTAACTGAAATATGCATAGAAGACCTGACAAACTTTAAAGTTCCATTCTAGAAAACCCTTAATATTGGCTGGCCTACTGAAAGCAGGCTTAGCTGCCTTATCAGGTTAGAATGACTTTAGCTCATGAGGAAGAGAATAGTAAGTCAAATTATTAGGCAAATCTAAAGTTACAACTGATCTAGTAACTTCTGGTTTCTATAGGTAGAAAAAAAGGCTGTTTTTCTAGGCGCTAATGTGAAGAATACAGGTATACCTGAGGATGTTGGTCTGGTCTGACTTCTCCAGAACCTTCACCACCAAGAGGTTCACAGAGCGGATCACCTGCTGGCCTTCCTCCAGATCTTCAATTCGAGAGTCTAGCATCAAGGTGATAAGGCCATGCATCAGGTCTTTCAGGACTCCGGTGGAGGCCTCCCGGGCTAGGCTCTCGATCTGAAACAGCTATCCAATCCCAGCTGTGTTAGAGTACTAAACCGAATACAAAGAGCAAGGGGCCGGGGCGGGGGCACTGAAAGGACACGTGATCTGCAGAGGCGCCTACCGAAATCATGTTGCCAATTATACAGCTATACAGCTTGATGATCTCATCCTTCTCCAGTTTCTCATCTGCCATGTGTGTGTTGTAGATGAGTCTCAGCTGCATGAACGTGGCTATCAGAAACTGATCAATATGGCCAGACATCGCTTCAGCCTTGTCTTCCTGTCTCAGGACCTCGTCGATCTGACAGTGAAAAATTCAAAGTATTTTCTAAGCTTCATACTTCTAAGTAGCAGGAAGACACTAAAAGGACATCTTGTATATTTACAATATCTTATCTTGAAAAAAGTCCAGTGACTCTACATAAAACGAGTCCTCAGGGATTCGATCATTCAACCATTTTTATAAGGCAAGATATGGTTTAGGTGAATTACTTGCAAATCCTATTCTATGAGGCTCACCGTCTACTTTAGAGAATAATCAGCCCTATGCTTGGGTGTCCAATTTCCTAAGATTTTTTTTTATTAACATCATATCATTTGATCATTCCAGTAGCTCTGAGAGGTCAACAAAGTGCGTGTAAGATCTTCATTTATAGGATGAGAAAAATGAGGCTGAGAAAGATCAGAGAACTTAGTCCAATTCAAGACTCAGGTTTCCCACATCCCGGTCCAGTGCTCTTTTTGACTGGTACATTGGTTGTTTCTAACACTTCATTGTTACTATGAGAAAAACATGCATTTTACACACATGTTCAACTCCAGGGGGCACCACTTACATAGAGCACAATGTAATGGCGCCCCCTGGTGGCGGGGAAGCCAATGGTCTTACTTCATTCATTTACCCCTCATGCATCTACCCAATGAGCACAAACACTTTTTATGTAATAAGGACTATTTAACAGTGCTATTTCAACACGGACACCAGGAGAGTAAGTGTTTTTGGGGGTGTATGTGTATGTATGAGCTTACTCCTCTTTTTCTATGGTAATTAACATTAACAATTGTATCGATTCAATTTTCATAGATTGCATATAACACATGCGGCATTATTCATTTTATAAGACTGTAGTATACTTCTCTGCCTTAGCTATCCCTAGTTCTATAGAAATTCATGAAAATCCCTTTATTAAGAAAAATAGTTTTATTTTTAAAGTTTGCAAAGTAGTTCGTTTCCAGTTTGGTTATTTTATCCAGTATAAATAATGTTAAAAAAACATCTTTGTATATATATGCTAATGTATTTGTTTTTTTTTAAAGATTTATTTATTTATGCATACAGAACTGGGGTACAGGCCAGAGGTGCAGGGGCAGGATTCACCAGAGACAGAGTGGGGAGCAAAACAGGCAGACAGACTAAAATACACTGCTGAGGGGAGCAGCGGGCAGGTCAGGAGAGGTCTGCCGCGCCATGTGGGTCAGCTCCCTGGCTGGGGATCAAACTCATGTTGCCATGGCTTTGGAAAGCTTCATAGAGCGGTGCTTTAACCTGTTGCACCAGAGAGAGCCCTGTATTTGGTATTTTTAATCTCTAAAAGCAAACTATAACTTTTTAGTCTGAAGGTAAAGCATTTTTACAATAGATATTCTTACTATACTGCTTTCATTTAAAAAAAATTGAGTTATTGTTGGCTTACGTTATTTTGGTATTTTGGAAATATTGCTTTCTCTTAAAAGGCACTCACTAGTAGTCACATTTAATGTATGACAGTACTGTTTTCCTGATTTCTCTTCCCCCTGTATATTGCAGTTTTCACTTTCTGCCACTATGATGCTCTAAAGTGATACTGTTTATTAGAGTCTGCACTTCATTGGCAGGGGTGGGCAGGCCATCTTTTCACGTATTTAGAGGTCATTTGGATATCTTACGTGATTTGATTATTCATCTCCTTTGGTCATTTTTCCACTGGGTGCTCTTTCTCAAGAGTTAATAAGAGCTCCATTTACTGTAGGAGTTAGTCCTTTACCAGAAATGGGCCACAAATGTACTCCACAGCTGTACTGGTTCCTCTCTCATTCCTATTCATATTTTTGCTCTCTAATAAGGTCAATAAGGGATTTTGGTTATTTATTATAATTTTAAAAGATTTATTTTATTTATTTATGCATCTAAGAGCTGGCTATAGGCCAAAGGTACAGGGCTGGTGGTGAGAGGATTTGCCAGACAGAGTGGGGGAGCTGAACAATCAAATTGACTGAAATACACTGCTGAGGGGAGCAGCAGATGAGACAGGAGAGATCTGTTGTGCCATGGGAGTCAGTTCCCTGGCCGGGGATCGAACTCATGCTGCTGATAGCTTCACAGTGCTGAGACTTAATCCCTTGCGCACCAGGGAGGCTCAATTTTGTTATGTAGAAGCCAAGATCTGGGCTACTTGTCATTGTTTTCAGGTCCTCTTGGTGAAAAGAACCAGGGAATATACATATATTTGGTACTTATATATGGTATGAGGCCTGTAATATACATTTGCACACACACTCTGATATTAAGTTCTGTACCTCATGTAAGCCATGAGTTCATACTAACCTGTTTAACTCTGTTTTCCTTCCTTCTATGTTTGTAACACCTTTCTCTGACAGTGGGAAACCTGGCTCCTGTTTTCCCTATTATTTTTATTTGTCCCACCCCCGTTATGTAACTAATCTCCCATCTTTGCCACCAGCCCCTCTCATACAGATGTCCACTTCTCCTTGGGCTCTGATTCTCCAATTTGAGTCTCCTACACACCAGTGCACCCCCCTCCAGCACATGCAGATATCCCATTCCCCTGGCGGCCCAGCTACCACGCCAGACTGAAAGCTGCACAGACATCCAGCTCATCCTTCTTGGGCTCTGACGCAGACTCTGCACCACTCCCCTAAAAAACCCCTCTTCACACTGGCTGGACTCTGAAACCCTACATTGCATCTTGTTATGGCTCCCCACTCCCATGTCACAAAGGTGGTGCCTTCCTTACTCTATTAGCTTGAGGACTGGACCATTAAGGAAGAGAAGAAATTATTATTATTATTTTTAAAGATTTATTTATTTATGCACACAGAACTAGGGTACAAGTCAGAGGTACAGGTGTGGTAAAAGGATTCACCAGAGACAGAGTGGGGAGCAGGACAGGTAGACTGACAAATTACACTGCTGAGGGGAACAGTGGGCAGGCCAGGAGAGGTCTGCTACACCATGTGTCACTTCCAGAGCCAGGGATTGAACTTGTACTGAAGTGGCTGTGGCTGGCTTGCAGTGCTGCGACCTAACCCATTACGCCACCAGGGAGGGCCAGAAATGATTCTTTAAATAACAAATGACTTCTTTCTTCTTTGCTTAAAAATCTCAAAATTTACCCCTACTACTTAGAATTCAAACTACTGACCTTGGTGCTTTTTTTTTTTTTTTAAATGATATAATAGTTTATTTTTACATCATTTTATGCCTTTTTCCATCTCAGTTGTAATCCCCATGGGATTCCATCACCAAATTATCCATGTGCCATCACCGTAGTCCAGTGCACTTCCCTCCTCCCACTGTTTTTGATCCCATTCCCCACTCCACCCCTGCAAAATCTGATTTTGGGGCTTTTAATGCTCGACATGATCTGGTCTCTAACTCTCAAATCTCTTTATCAGTCTTTGTCTTGCAGTCTGCCCAGAGCACATGTGTGCTGCACAGATTCCTAGGACGTGCCATGTTCACTCCTCCTCTAGGACCTTTGTACGTCTGCCTATTCAGTCCCTCTCTCTCATAATGCCATTTGAGGATATATACGTAGTAGTTGCTAATGCCTGATATTTTCCCATTCACTTATTTGACTCTATCCAGCAAAAGAATTCTATGAAAAAGAATTCTATGAAATTTGGCTCCTTACTCACTGCCACCACCTCTGGCCTCTGGTGAACCTATGCAATTTTAGAAATGCCAGGCTCTTAAAAAAAATTTAAAAAGCCAGGCTCTTTGAGCTACATCCTGTAAGGAAGAGCTGACTGAGAGGAGCCAGCGTGCCCCGTCAGTCAGGAAAGTGCTCAGCACTGCCTGCCATCCCCAGTCCTGGTGTTAGTATGAGGCCACCAGCACCCCTTCAGCAGCCTCCATCAGTACTGATGGAGATGCGTTCATGACGAGCACCGTTACCTGCGTCAATGCTTGGATGCTTGTGTTGATGTCACCACTGGCTACTTGGGAGATAATGAAATTGATTGTGGATGCTGTGTTGCTGTGCATATCATCGAAGTGTGGAGAAACAGCCCGGATTCTAGATCACAGAGCAAAGGAGAACATTCAGTCTTCATCACAAGACATCCAGTAGGAGGAATCATGCAGCTGTCCACTACATGCAGGTCTTACTAAAGCATTACTGTCAGTTAGCCTGGAATGTTCTTAAGAGTTCTAATTGCACAGCACACTCCTTCCACACAGGCACTCTGATGATCACAATCACTTATATTTAAATAAAAGAGGTTAACTTACTTGGGTTCAGGAATAAGGACTGGCTCAAAAATGTCATCTAGCTTGTGCTGAACAAGTTCTGGCATTTCGCATCGAACTGTACCACTGTCATTCTCAATCTCATCTAGGTCCAGCTGGAACTCTCTTCGAACCACTTGGGCAGCTTCAGGAGGCCCGCTCATACCCCGGGCTTGGCTAGGGGAAGCAAAAGGAGCCTCTTGAACTAGGCCAGACATCTTAGCCAAAGGCAAGAGTAGCATTGCCAGCTGCCCCCAAGCTTTAAGACAGATGTACAACTTCTGGCTTCAGCCCCCCTGAGAGATTTAAATCCTTGCCACTACGCAAGTGCCTTCAATGGGCAACAACACTGGTTCATGAAAATCCTGAGCGAGCAGATAATTCTAACTTGTGTCTATAGTACCTGCCAAGCTGTAAGTATTCTCTCTACTTAATTAAAGAGACAATAAACTCTGTGTTGCCATTCTAGATAGGGCAGAAAATTTTGGCTTAATGAAACAAACTTATACTGACTTAAAAATTAACTAAATTGACCAGTGTTTTTTTTTTTTTTTTTAAATCATTGTAAGCATCATTCCATGCAATAGTCTGTACATTTATACTTTGAGGGACAGTCAGTCACCTCTATATAGGAATAGTCACACTTGACAGGCCAGGTGAAGCACTGTATCCAATCAGTTTAAAAGTTTCCAAATCCAAATTGGTTACAATTATACTCATAATATGACCCTAAATAGAGCTGTCTTGCTCAGAAAGGCAGTATTTTGAGTCCCTAAGTCAATTTGGGTTGCGTGCCTTTTACTAAGCCTTATCTGAAACAGGAAGCACAGTCTATAAAAATATAATACAAGGAAGGTGAAGCAATATTTTAGCCACATGACACTGAAGTGCCATTTCTGCTAGCTAGTGGACTCTTTTGAAGCCTTGATTCATAGTATGGACACCATCTACCCTGGTTATAAACTAAAGCAATCACCCTCCAGAGGGGATGAATCCGAGTCAGAAGTTAGAAAGATATAAGAGCCCTGCTAATGAGAAATTAGCAGGCGGTACTTACATCCTATAAGTGCGATACATAATTCTGTCCACGGAAAAGCAGTGAAAGAAGGCACAAGACTATTTAGAAGTGGCTTTGAGACAAAGACAAAGACAATGAAGGCTGAAGGATTAAACATGTGGTTACAAGACATTTACCCAGACATTCTGTCATGCATGATAATGGCTACAGGAACTCAAGACATTACAGGATAAGCTCTGAGCACACAAGGCAAAGTCCATAAAAATGCTTTCACGTAACTCCATCTACGTACTTGAGTTTGGAAGACATGTCTTCGGCCAGGCCCTTGCGCAGCATGTTGGTGTTGGAGTTTGCGCTCTGTGCGCGCTGAGGTTTCTCTTCCACCTGTTTCACTGGTGCAGCAGACGGCCTCTTTGCAGATCTCTTAATCCTCTCCTCCAGCATGCTCATATCCTTTTCAGAAAGCTGTAAGAAGAGACCACATTAATTTGTTAGCATGCCCTGCTAAAGTAAAAAAGTCAAACGTTAAAGAAAGTACTCCCAGCTCTGCTGTGTCACCACTCACTAGCTGTGTGACTATAGGCAAGAAGGTTCACTTCTGCTCAATCTCTTTCGCCAGCTTGCAGCAGCAAGTAGTCACCGACTACAATCAGAGTATCCAAGCACACTCTAAATATGTGTGATACTAAGAAGGTAATCAAAGTGAAGACCTGTCCAGCCCTGAAGGGAATGACTCACATAACCTGAGATTTAGTGCCTGCACAGTCTGGCTCGTGGCTGTAGCTCAGTCCTGGCCTGACTGGTACTAGTATTCACACTGCTCACACACAAGTGAGTACCTGATCACTAAAAATATCATGTACTAAAGCTTACAGAGCACAATGACAGGCAGCATTTAAATCCCAAACTAGCTCAAATTTCTTGATTCAGAAATAGCTCATTGCTAAAGCAAATTGCTGGGTAGCATGCTCAGGAAAGAAAAATGTGATTTCTAGTAAAATGCAGCTGAATGTCTTACACTCTTAAAAGTTTATCTGGATTCTGTGACACACTGATAGGCTGAGTTTAACAAAAAGTAGTAAAAATTTAGTTTGAGTGGGAAGAAATCTGAACCCTTCACCATCTTGTGGTTCTTTTTACAATAGTCGGACAGTGCTTGAGAAAAGCCACTCACGTTTCCAATCAGCTTGAACACCTGATCTCCATGCACGTTGTACACTGTGACAATGGTGTTGAGGGCGGCATTGCGTACAGCGTTGTCACGGTCGCCTATGTGAATTGCTATCTCCTTTAAGGCTTTTCCTGGGGTTGGCTGGCAAACATTCATGCCATAAGACTCAACCAGACACCCCAACTCTTCTAGGCACTCTGATGGGGAAGAAAGGCTAGGTCAATGGGAATCAACACACCTTTATTGGTATAGAGTTATCTTCACTACAAACATTCCCTTAGGAACACAAGAGGAACTAAAAAGGCTTGTTCTGATTCTGTCTAGATTTTTTTTCTAGTTACTATCTTACAAAACACACAATGAAAATATAGTGTTAAGAGCAAGTGCTCTTGGAAGAGCAGGATGCCTGTGAGTCAGATGGCCCCTGTGCACTTGATTTTGTCACCAGGGTGGTACTGAGTGATGCCTGTATCACCTGATACTGTGGCTTCACCAGTGTGCAACTCATCACTCTCACAGTCTAGATGAGAAGGTGGAACACACGCCACAGACATTTCCTCATTCATGCAGACACTTTCTTTTAGAGGTCACTACTGCAGAGACTCTTGCTTCAATTTAAATTGTTGCTTCACCTGCTCTCTGCTTAGAGTTTTTGGATTTGGTTCCTTCCATGATGAAGGGGAACATCTTGCTGGCTGGGTAGACAAGGCACATCCGGTTCAGGATGGCACGGACATCTTTACGAATGACATCCTTTGGTTCTCCAACCTAGTCAACAGGAAAATAATGAAGAAAAGTAAGGCACTTTCTGAATAACTGCCTCTTCCCTTCCTTCTTCTCCTCCCAATCCATGTATCACTATATCTTGAAAGAAAAGGGGCATGGGGATAAGAAGTGGGAGGTATCATCCTATAACAAATCAAGGAGAGAAGGGAATAAAAGTCTAAGAACTAAAGTCAGTTTGAATTGTGAGCAGCCTTCCAGGATGAGAACACGTTACCTTGAGGATGAGATAGGGGATGAAGGAAGAGGCTTCATTTTCGGTGAGATGATATTCTTCCTCACTTAGCAAGGTGAAAAGCAATTTTAAATATTCGAGCGCTTTCATTAGAACACTTGTGTTTGTGTCAAAGAACCGCAGGGTAAGCCACTTTAAGATAAGATCCAGGCAACCAATGACACCCTCTTTTTCACTCTCCAAGTGCTTAAAACAAAACAAGAAAAATTGAAAAATATGATTATATGAAAATTTAAGTTCTATTAGATAAGTACTATTTGAATTTTACTAGTGTCAAAAAGAAAATGCGATTTTTAAAACTTAAAAATATAGATACACAATCTTTTATTCTATCTAACAACAAGACAGCTCTGGAAACAAAGAACTGGTGTATTCCAGTTCCTTTTCAAGTCATCAAACTTTAATTATTTCACAGACTCAGTGTTTTCACTTGCCTAAGATACATAACTATTCTAAACTTACATCAACCATGACAGCAAGTGCTTTGTTATGATGCTGAAAGTCGGAGTGAAACATCTCATCTTGTAACCATTTTGCTACACAGCTAGACATCTGAGTCTTTAGTTGCTCAATGTATTCATCCCGGGGCGTAGTAAAATTCCACTTCAGCACCTGAAAAACGCCAGTTTGAAAAGGGCCTGTAAAATGCTCAAATGAAATGAGGTAGGGAACACTATTTCAAGCAGTTGCAGGAATTAATTTTATAGGGTATATTAAAATCAAAGATTAATTTGTAAATAAATATGAATGCAAAATGAACTCTTTTAAGCTATCACACAACTCTAAAAATCTAGAAACAGCAATTCTTACTAGAAATACCAATGGTAATTTATTATATAACATGGTGGACACTGTTGGTACACTTCTAATAAAGGGAGAATTTAAAATGTACATATACCATTCTGGGAATTTAAAGTAGATACACTCACATATGTGCATAGAGGCTACATTCTGAGATGTTTATGGTATACAGTTTACAATGGTAAAAAACCAGAAGCAGCTTAACTGTTCAACAGACAGTGGGTTGGGGATGAGAAAGGTACCCATATACAGGGTACAAATAAAAGAATGGATGCACATATATATGCAGATATGGAATGAACTCTAAGAGATGTCACTATCACTGAAAGGGAAAAGTAAAGTTAGAGAAAAAAAGGTGTGGGCATGTTCCTATTTGCATAAAAGGTAGGCTAAATGTTTATATGAGTTTACCAGTAAGGAAAATTAGTATTTTTGGAGTCATACACTCAAAAAAACTGGTAAAACTGTCTTCCCCATGGAAGGAGACTGGAATGGGAGACAAGCTTGTATATATTTGTAAAAAAAAAAAACAAAGCCCTAATAAAACCAAAACATTCTGAGAAATGACTGAACGAGCCAGTCATCAAATCTGTCTTTAAGATATCAGATACAAGAAGGAATAAAGAAGTAGCCTATTACATATGTATAATTGATAGATTAATACTTTCCATTCTTTAATACTAAAATTAAAAAAGCAACTTTTAATCTGTTAGGATTAAAACAGGCAATACCTCCATTCTACAGTTTCTTTTGTAGGAATGATTATTCTTATAAAGTAGCATTAGTGAAATAGTAAAATTATTTCAGTAAAACTGAAAAGCAAAAGATTCAGTTCATTATTAGATACTTCACAACAATATGAATTTCAGGTGCAAAATTATTTTTGATTAACAGAACAAAGAAAAAAGCTCTTAAAGAGACTTATTTGCTTACCTTTAATCCTTTCTCATCTTTCATCCTTTGCTCCTTTCCATTGGGAACAGCAATAAAAATAGGACCGGACTTATCCTCATCGTCTTTTAAGCTGGTTTTGCTTGGCACTTTCTTCCCCTGCGCACTCTACAATCAAGGTTCAGGAATATCAATTAGTTAGGCTACTTCTCTTTGGGAAGATGACGGTACTGCTGACAAAGGGCACTGTATAAGCCAGAGACCCCTCTCTACACTACATTCCACATGAAAGAAACAGGTAGGGCCTAGAATCTTACATATGCTATGTTCATGCTTTTGTCCAGGCTTTCTAGGAATTCTCATAGCACTCTTAAATAGCTGCCAGTTAATCCTTATATTGGTAATATAGTTGGAAAAGCCACTGTTTTCTATCTTTGGTCTGGATCACAGACTATTTTTGTTTATTGAATAGTTCTTTTCATTCCTGAAATCCTCAATACTATTTCTAGCTTTCCATATTAAAACATTTGTTATTTAATTAAAAACATTTATTGATATATTAATAAAATTTGCATTCACAAATCTTATACCACTTAGTTGAGAAAGTTTATCTTTCCATAAATAAATGTATATTAATCATAATACTTGGAGACCCTTTGAACCCATTTCTAAAGAAAGTTGCTAGAAACATTTAAAATGCTTAAGTATTAAAGGGGTTTTTGAAAATAATCCAAGATGTAGAATGTTTGTATCAGATGGGAAAAAATTAAAAATTTGCTGTGATTCAAACCGTAATTAAAAAAGTACCCAGGTGATATTTAACGTTGAGTATAGAAAACATCTTTGGATTGCCCAACTCTCCACAAAGGCTAAAAAAGACTGGCAACGCATCTGAGCAAACGCCGTGGTGCCAGGACAGAGGTGTTTCCTACAGACTAGTCAGACCCGCAAGCGTGGCAACTACACTGGTGCAGATCTGAAGGAGCTCTCCTCTGCTTTTCTCAAGTTAAAGTCAGCCTCAGGGCTTCCTCTGCCAGTTAAACGATTTCTTCTCTCTTTATTCCTGCAAACTTCCCTGAAGGATGTGCACAACACACCATACCTGCAGCTCCTGAGAGCAGGTTCTCTCTGTTCTGAGGACCTTATCAAAAATGAGCCATAGAAAGTCTAGTAAATGATTTGAAATGTCAAGAATAGGCATGCTCTTTCTATATAATATGCCTTTTCCAACAGAATGACTCACTGCATAAAATCCACATATGCAGAATTACTGTACCTTTGCCTTAGAGGAAACTCCTAGAGCTTTGGTCTTTTTCGGATCAGGCTTGGATTCTACAGTGCTGGAAGAGGAATCTTCAACAGGTGCTTGAGATAAAAAGCATGTAATATAAATATAAATCAAATATCACTTTATTCTAGGTAGCTAAGTCAAATATATGATTTAAAAAACCCTGTAGTCTTAAATGTATCAATTTATAGTGTTTTCAGGGAAAATAACCTTATTTCCTTGCTACTCTTTTGTTCTTCCAGAATTTCTCTTTAAAGAGTAACCTCAAAAAATTAATTCAATAAAGCTACATCTCCTTTTTCGACATTTAAACTGCTATTTAAAAACAATTTTCTAAGTAGCAGTTAAATCTTTCTGATAGACTGATCCTTCTGTAAGAATAGGGACTGCCATCTTTGGTACTCAGTATTGACTATATAGCAAGATAGCAATAAATGTTATAACTGAATATATACTTTGATGTCAACAGTTCTACCATGTAAAATTTCTAAGTTAACATCAGCTATTTCTATCCCACAAAACAGAAACTATTTCTTCAAGTACTAAGTCTAGAAGAGAAGACAGCTCATTTGTGAGCAAGTAGGATTCTGTGCTGATTCAGGCACTGGCTGGCCTATTTGGCCTTGTGCAAATCAAGCAACCTTAATAGATGTGCCATATGTGAATGAAGAGGATGAAGCTGAGGGCTGGGCTGCAATTCTCTGCAAACCATAGTATCCAACAGCAGAAACAGTTGTGGAAACCTTAAAGATAAGGACAAACACTTGTGTTCAGGAACATTTCAATGTGATACTCCAAAATTCCCTTTGGACTTGGAAACCAAATTAATTTTCAGCAAGGTACCTGGCAAAAAACAGGTACTTGAAAAATGTTTGTAAAGAGAGGAGGGAGGGCTTTGGACCTAAGTGGTGAGTAAATATGATAAAAAATGAACACTGGATCTCTTCATAGAATTCCCTTGGGCTATTTCCTTCCCTTTTAATCCTCTTGAAATAGAATTACCTGAGGCAGGCTGGAATTTGGCTGAAGATGACGCTCCCATTGGTTTGGAACTTGCTTTAGCAGGGGCAGCGGGCTTGGCTGGCATGTTTGCTTTGGCTTTCTCTAGCATGGCCAACACCTGGTCTTTAGAAGTAGGCTAGGGAGACAACATACGGAAGAAGCCACATAAATGATACACTGATAGATAACTGTGTTCACAGAGGAGCTACTGTCTAACAAATCACTGAGCTCCTGTTTTTGACATACCAATGAAATAAGGAAAGCAGCACCTCAGCAAAAGAGAAGTAACATACATTATGAAGTCACACTAAATTAGCTACCACTCTAGAAGGTCACAGTTTTTAATTCCTGCAGTCAGTAGGTTCTTTAGACGCTCTCTATTGCTTAGTGTTCTATTTTTGTTTTCATTGGGATTTCAAGGTGAAACTCATACAAAGTAATATGATCTTTTATCTATAAAAATTTAGGTTCAGTATTTTTCTAAATGGGCTTCTAGTCATTCAACAGCAGCAACATGTAGTACCTTCAGTTTCCCAGTAGCCTTGGCCATTTTCTCATATCCTAAGTGCATCATGAAGAATGGCAAGGCATCCTGGGCCTTCTTTCGCACATCTCCATTACGATCTTCCAGGCAGGAGTAGAGATGAGGAACACAAAGGATAAGGTCTGAGGGGGTGGAACGCAGTGTGGGTAGTTTCTCAGCTAGCCAGCCCAGAAGCTGCCAGAAGAAACAGAGATGAGTTACACAGTTGAAGTGGATACTGACATTGACCTCAAGTTTAATAATGTTACCAGTATGAAATAGTTAATTTGCAGTAACACTACAACTTTTCTATACAAAGTCAGTAATTTTCATTATTCAAGAACTCTGACCCCTCATCCACAAAAAAAGAACTCTATTTAAATAAATGTGCAATGATGACAATCACTTTTAAGATAAAGACAGTTCTCTGGCTCACACTTGGATAATAAATTATAAAGCTTTAATAGTTCTTAATGATTTTAAAGATGAGAAATTTTCACCTACTTTTTTTAATTCTAAGAACTACTCAGTGAGAAAAAACCCAAAAGTATTTTATCAGAAAACAGCGAGTTCGGGGCCTCCCTGGTGGCCCAAGGGGCTAAGTTTCAGCACTATGAAGCTATCAATGGCCACTGCAACACCAGTTTAATCCCCAGCCAGAGAGCTGACCCACCTCTCCAGTCTCTCCTGCTGCTCCCCTCAGCAGTGGATTTCAGTCAATCTGCCTTTCCTGCTCCCCACTGTTTTTAGTGAATCCTCTCACCACTCCCCTCACCCCCAACCTCTGGCCTACACCCCAGCTCTTGTATGCACAAATAAATCTTTAAAAGAAAGACTTATTTTTTGAGCCCATTGGTGGCTCAACGGGTTAGGATGCAGCACTGCAAGCCTTAGTGCAAGTTCGATCCCCGGCCCCGGAGGTGACCCACACGGTAAGCAGACCTCTCCTGACCCGCCCACTGCTCCCCTCAGCAGTAGACTTCGTCAATTTGCCTGTTCTGCTCTCCACTCTGTCTCTGGTGAATCTTCTCAATGCCCCAGGACCTCTGGCCTGTTTTGTATGCATAAATAATTCTTTTAAAATAAGTAAATAAAAAATAAAATGCCAAGTTCTACCAGAACTTGTTTTTAACCTTACATGTTTTTTCCCCATCTTCCTGAAAGAATTCTTAATTGTTTTTATTGAAATGACTGTCAATTCATGAAGTTATAAAAAATAATGCAGAGACCCCAGGCACAGTCAATTTCCTCCAACATCAGCCCTTGAGGAGCTGTACGCAGCACCACAGCCCGGGTACTGACCTCACAGCAGTTCTCTGATCTTATTTATAGACTACCTCAGCTTGACTTGTTCCCACTGTAAATATGTGTATTTAGGTCTACACAATTTTTGTCATGAGTTAGTACAATGGCCACCACAATCAAGACTCTGAATAGTTCTAGCACAAGACTCTGTACCCCTTTTATGACCACACCTATCTCCCTGCTCCTCTGTCCTGCCCCAATCCCTGGTACCTATTAATCTGTTATCCATTTCTGAAGTTTAGTCATTTCAAACATGTTATTATATAAATGGGATCAAACTTGGGATTGGTTTTTGGCACTCTGCATAATTCATCATTCCTTAGAGATTTCTCTAAATGGCTGCTATATCAAACAATTTCCTTTTACTACTAACTAGTATTATACACACAGACATACAACAGATTGCTTAACCATTCACCTGTTAAAGAAAATCTCTACTGTTTCCAGTTTTCAGCTATTATGAGTGAAACTGCTGTGAATTTTTGTGTAGCCATTCCTAACATTAATTTTTGCTTTTATGGACTGCAGTTTTTGTGTCAAATTTAAGAATTCTTTGTCTGCTCTATTGCCTTTAGATTTTCTCCTATTACTTTTTTTTTTTTTTTAAGATTTATTTATTTATTCGTACAGAACTGGGGTACAGGCCAGAGATGCGGAGGGTGAGAGGATTCATCAGAGACAGAGCGGGAAGCAGAACAGGCAGATCGACGAAGTACACTGCTTAGGGGAGCAGCGGGCGGGTCAGGAGAGGTCTGCCGCGCCATGTGGTCACCTCTGGGGCAGGTGGGGATCGAACTCATGCGGAGGTGGCTTTAGTTTCTCAGTGCAGTGCTTTAAACCGCTGCGCCAACAGGGAGGGCCTCTCCTATTACCTTTTATAAGTCTTATACTTTTATCGCCTACATTTAAGTCCATGATTGGTTTTGACATAATTTTTGTGTGAAACATGAGGTTTAGGGCCCTCCCTCGTAGTGTTAAGAGTTTAAAGCACAGCACTATGAAGCTATTGAAACCACTGCAGCTTAAGTTTGATCCCCAGCCACGGGGGTGACCCACAGAGCACAGCAGACCTCTCTTGACCCACCCGCTGGTCCCCTCAGCAGTGTATTTCGTTAATCTGCCTATTCTACTTCCCACTCTGTCTCTGGTGAAGCCTCTCACCACCCCCTGCACCTCTGGCCTGTATCCCAGTTCTGTATGCATACATAAATAAATCTTTTTATATAAAAAAGGTGTGAGGTTTAGGTCAAAGGTTGTCTATGGATATTCAGTTGTTCCAGAATCATTTGTTGAAAAGACTGTCCTTCCTCCAGTGAATTTAAAACCTAGTAGGTCATATTTTTGTGGGTCAATGTCTGGTTCCCTCTTCTTTTCCCATTATCTGTATGCCTGTCTTGCTCTTGCCGTATCAGTGCTTTGATCACACTAGCAATATAGTAAGCCTTAATATATGACAGGCTGATCCTCTTTTATGTTTTCTTAGCTTTTGTATGGCCCATCTTTATCTAAAGAGCTTTTAGAGTAAATATGCTTGTATTTATAAAAAGTCTTGCTGGAATTTTGATAGGAGATTTACATTAAATTTAATGACCAGTTTAGTGAAGATCTCTCCTACTTTGAGTCTTCCAATCCAAGAACATATGTCTCCCCATTTATTCAGCATTCTATAATATTCCATATTTGTTTTATTGTATACTTAAGGATTTCACTGTCTTTGGAGTAGTGTTTAATGGTAATGTGTTTTAAATTCTGGTTTCTGCCATTATATTATAAAGAGATGACAGTGATCTTTCTGTAAAGATTTTGTATCCTGGAGTCCTACTGAACCTATTTATTAGTCTTGGGAGCTTACTTGTAGATTGGAATTTTTCTATACAAATAGGTTATTTGCAATTAAGGATAGCTTGGATAGCTTTATTTATTCTTTTTTTTTTCCAACAGTTTATTTTTACATCATTTTGTACATTTTTTTTTCCCATCTCAATTGTAATCCCCGCGGGTTTCCCATCACCAAGTCACCCGTGTGCCATCACCATAATCCTGTGCACTTCCCTCCCTACCCCCCGTTTTTGATCCTATTCCCCACTCCACCCCCACAAAATGTCTCTGGTATATGGTTGTTCATTATTCTTGTTATTTTCTCGCCTGGTCCATTATACTCCTGCTATGAGTGAAACCATATGGTATTTTTCTTTCTCTTTCTGGCTTATCTCACTAAGCATGATCTTTTCCAGCTCCACCCAAGTTGCTGCAAAAGACATGTGTTTCTCTTTTTTGGTTGCTGAGTAATATTCCATTGTATATATGTACCACATCTTTTTTATCCAGTCATCTACTTTTGGGCATTTGGGCTGCTTCCATGTTTTTCCAATTGTAAATACAGCAGCAATAAACATGGGGGTGCAGGTATCTTTTTCAATCAGTGTTTTTGTGTCTTTTGGGTAGATAGCTAGGAGTGGGATTGCTGGGTCACAGGGAAGCTCCATGTTTAGCAGTTTGAGGAACCTCCAAACAGTTTTCCATAGTGGTTGCACTAGTTTGCATTCCCAAGCTTTATTTATTCTTTTCCCAAACTATGTGCCTTTCATTTTTTTCTTGCCATACTGTAGTTAATTAGAACTTTCACAACTGTTTTGAATAACAGCAGTGAAAGTGGTTAACCTTCTCTTATTTACAGTCTTAGGGGAAAAGCTTTGTTTTTACCATTATGTACAATATTATTTGTAGAGATTACGGTTGATATTATTTGTGAAGCTAATTCTATTACTAACTTGCTGAGTTTTAATCATGAATAGGTGTTAGATTTTTCTAAATTCCAACTTCATTGTCAACTGAAATGGAGTGTTTTCTTCTTTAACCTGTTGGCATGCTGGATTACACTAATAGGTTTCTAATACTGAACGCTACACTTATATTTTGATTAAAATCTACTATTTAAGATCTCAAGAAAGAGAAAATTCCAACAAAAGGCTAATCCTTTACTAAGTCTGTTAAAAAAGCATATGAAAGGAAAAAAGAAGCACATGAATAACAAAGGCTCCAGGCATTTGCTAATTTTTATTAACTGTTTTATAGCAAAACCCATTCCACTCAGACATGTCTATTTATCAAGCAGGTCCACGCCTCTATGAAAGTAAATGACAGGAGTAAAGTGCATGTTTCTTCAGTATTTATACTACTAACCTCTTGCCTTAAGAAAGGATTTTCCTTTTTGAGCTCTTCAGAAAGATCTTCTCCCTCTAGCCATTCTTTCATGCCAGTCTGTTCCGCCCAGGCATTCACAGTTGCTAGGGCAGCAGCTCGGACATTGTTCTGAATGGAGGAGAAAATTAGTAAAGATAACATCAACTATAGTTTACAGCTTGGGAGTGAAAAGCTTGTTAGTTTGTAAACAATGGAGGTTTCCTTATGGTTCACTCAGCCTACTTGGTACCATCTTCTTTGAAGAGAAGGCAGTTCTCTGATCAATTCAAAAATAAAGTAGAAACATAAAACTCAAACTTGTAAAGTGCTTGTGCTCAGTTAAATAGGCAAAACAGTAACTTGGGCATAAAATATCAAGTACAGTGAATAAACTATTAGGTTTTGTTTTATGAGTCTCTAGAGGATCTTATGTCTGTGGTTATCTGCTAAACAATATAATCTTATATTTAGGGTTTAAACACGCATGTTTTCAAATTAATTTGCATTCATAAAATGCGAAGCACATTTTGACACACAAGAAAGTTAAAATAACCCAATTCCTTAAAGAAAATATACCCAAATAAAGAGAGATTCAAATAGTTAAGTCCAGGGTTTACAACTGTAAAACTGCAAATATCTTACTGAATTATTGAAGATCCTGCATACCCGGTAGGTCAGGGAAAACAGGTAGAAAATAAATACATGACCTCCAAATTCAGATATTTATATTCACCCTTTATATGGATACTTTAAGTAATGATGTCATAATTAGAGTAGAAAACAGCCCCCAAATGCTGGCCTACTCAGATGGAGCTGTAGTGAAGAGAGGTTTACCTTGCTGTCTCCAAGCACCGTGATGATAGGGATGCCTAAATTCTTCACATGCTGCTTGATATTGGGGCCCATGGCGACTGCCAATTGCTGCAGGATATTCAAAGTCTGCTGCACCTGAATGGGAAGGGTGAAGGTTTACATGAGCCTCCTGAGCAAGATGTGGTCAGTGTTTTGCAAGTTTACTGCTATGTAGTCAATGCATTAGGCAATTAAGAGAGAGGAATAAGTTTGTCATGATACTATTCTAGTTAAACTGAAGTATCAGAATATTAAGCCAGAGATTATACTGCTTTACAATTTTACAAGGTAAAGTCTAGTTTTAAAAAAATCCTGACATAAAATCTAAATTAAAAAATTTGAAGTTAGGTATGCTTCTGTGTATTACAAGTGGTTTTATGTAAATATATTTAATACTGAATTTCTGTAAAAAGCAAACCTGAGGTTCAAGAAAATTTGAGTAATAAACCTGCCATCTATCTTGATGCACACTTAAGCAATTAAAAACAGTTATTTTGGGCCCTCCCTGGTGGCTCAGCAGGTTAAAGCACAGCACTAAGAAGCTAAAGCCACTTCAGCATGAGTTCGATCCCCGCCTGCCCCAGAGGTGATCCACATGGTGCGGCAGACCTCTCCTGATCTGCCCGCTGATCCCCTCAGCAGTGTGCTTAGTTGATCTGCCTGTTCTGCTCCCCACTCTGTCTTTAGTGGCACCTCTCATTGCCCCTACACCTCTGGCCTGTACTCCAGTTCTGTATGCACAAATAAATAAATCTTAAAATAAAAAAAAAACAGTTATTTTGAATTCAAGGTAAATAAAATAAAGTATACACTCAATTTGTGTGTGTGTGTCAGGGATTGCACTAAAAAGGAACTTTCTGTAGTGAGGAGAGAAGTGAGAAAAAGAAGAGGCATATACTATATGTACCAAGATTTTATTGGAATCATTAAGTCGACCCTTCAAGGCAGTTGGAAGTTCGCCTATATTCGGTTGGATAAATTTTGCTTCATTGATGATGCCTGCCACTTCATCTAGGCCTTCTTTCCTGATCTTCCAATTCTTGTCTCCAATCTTAGACACCAACTCTGAAGTGATTTTATCACTAAACAAACAAAAACAAAACCAGAAAAAAGAACCTTTAATTTCAGATCATAAAGGAATGCTGCTACCCTTGAGAAGGCACAAGAACTCAACACAATGCATCATTTCACAGGGTGAAACCTACCTGATTTCTGTCCTTGGCAGAAGATCAACGACATCATTACCCACATCATCTGGTTCATCCCCATCTTCTCCTTCTTCTGTGCCACTTGTGCTGTGCTTGGAAATTCCTCTGGTTGGAGCTGGTGGGCTCTGTCCCTGCATCTACACAAGAGCAAATAAATCAGTGAGGCCAATAACCTTGACAAATATCAGAGGAAACAACTAGAGAATGGTGCCTGTGCCAAATATTCATATTCCTGCAAAATATTTGTATTTACCGAGTACATATTTTAATTCCCAGTTAGGTTCCAATTTGGAGAATAATGGCCAAGCTATTTTTATACAAACACTACACTATCACTTTTCAATTATGAATCTGTGTTTTGATGTGTATGCCCAACACAATAATAGGCATATATGCTAACACTTAGCAACTTTGAATAGACAGTTTATTCATGGAAGGTCAAGTTCCTTTGTTTTAAATTTTGAAAAATGTTATGTTTAATGTACTTTGAATAGGCAACATATTCAAAATGTTTGAAATCCCAAAGGCACAAAAGGAGATAAAGGAGAAGATCTCCTGCCCTATATACCACAGCTGCCCAATTGTCTTTCTCAGAGACAACTATCAATATTCTTTATCCCAGAGGGTTAAAGGCTTAACTAATATGTGAGTATTTTCAAATCCATCATGGATTGTATATTTTGGAATTTTTACCTTCTCAAATTCTGCATCTATCTGGGATAGGAGAGCAGGCTTCTCATCCTCAAAGAACATTCGCAAAGATGGACCAACATACAGATACATCACACCAAGCAGAGTGATAGCAGAAGTTCTCACAGCCTGTCAAACAAAAGAAACATTCCAAATCAAAGCAGAACCACGAAGATGACTGGCCTGTTCCTATGTATATCTACTCACTGGGTTTGTCGCAGCAAGCGCTGTCTTCACATTGCTAATGAAAGCTTTCACATTCAATCTAGAAGAAATAACATTTAGCATTAGAAACAGAAGAGCCCTGTAAAGCACTCCACAGAATTTTACATAGCCCCAGTCTGGAGTTGGCTCCCCTGGGATTTATCCATTCTCTTTCTATACTCATGTAAAATGTGCTTTAAAACATACTATCTAGGTGATGGGAAACCCACAGGGATTATACTAGAGATGAAAAAAAAAATGTACAAAATGATGTAAAAATAAAGTATTATATTATTAAAACAAACAAAGTAACATTAGTTACTTCTAAATCCAGCTCTCCTGAGCTCCAGATTCCTATATCAATTGCCTTTGTGCCACTTCCATTTGCATGTCAAGTATATGGTCTGCACTGTCAAAACCAAATTCCTGATAGTCTACATCCTACTCTTCCCACCTACTCTACCCCAACCCTACTCTTCCCATAATTCCCCTACTTTAGTAAAGACTCATCATTCTGATTGCTTAGGATTCCTTGACTCTGCTCTTTCTTATGTCCAGTATCCTAGTCAGTCAGTCTACTTTCAAAAATATATTTTGAGTCATAACACTTCTAAAACTATGTTTATATTACTATAAGTTCTTGACAGTATTAGTCCAACAGCCTATTCTAGTTAGTCTCCCTGCTTCTATCCTTGACATTCACTATTTGTTCTAACTACAGTCAGGACAACCCTGTTACTCTTCTACACAAAACCCTCATATGATTTCTAAATTACTCAGAAGGAAAATATTCACCTAGCTTATGTCATGCAAGAGACTGGTTTTACATCAAAAACTATACAAACAAGAAGAGATTATAACAATACCCCCAACTGTGGTCACCACAGATAATAATTAGTTATCTAGAATGATAACTTCAAGAATAGCAGTTATTTATTCATCTGGTATAACTGAGAACACTTTTATAAGATATTAAAGACATTATAAAAAGTAGCATGCATGGAACAGAGAAAGGCATCGCAGCATAGCAGTTTTAGTATTTTCTTTTGGAACTATGGTGCCTGGAATGAAATCTTGGTTTTCCTATTTCCAAGCTTTAATTTAGGCAGATTACTCAAGCTTTGGTTCCCTAGTTCCTCATCTATAAAATGAGAATAGGTTTTTATGAGAACTACATCACATGAATTCTTATCTAGAAAGTACCTGGCCTAAAGTTAGCACTGTAAAATTTTATTAAACTAAATAAACAAACGTACCCAATATGCAAATAAGTTAGGGAAACAGTGAGTCAAACAAAGTTAAAATATCTTCTCTACTGCAGTCTCTGAGAACCTTTAACTAACCTGTGTATACTAAAGGACTCTACACACATGTGATTATATGTAGTAATTTTCAAATGTATCTGACTAGATATCCTTGGGGCGGTTATTTAACACCAGAGGAAAAGTAACTGAGAATTCTCAATGTTAGTGGGTATCAAATGCAGGTGCACAAGCCAATAAAGAATTTTTAAAACAAACTGGTTTCATTTTATATTATTTAGTCCAACTCAGGCATCTCAGAAGTAAGCAGAGAAGGCTGACAAATATAATCATCAATTAGAGACTGGTTAACATTAAACTATTCTGTACTTGATTTCTTTTTGACTTACCCAGAAAAACCAAATTCTTTTATTGCATTTGACAGCCAATTCAGTGTTTCTGATTGATTCTTAGGATTCTTCTGTGAAAAGGCCATTGACATAACCTGCAGCAGGAGCAAAACGACAACAGATCAGTGTTCTCACTCGCATTTTTCAGCATGAAAAAATGCAGAAGCAAATAAGCATGGTTTTGCTGATGCTGAAACAACTGCAAAGAAGTCTCAGAAGTAAAAATATTTCACTTACACCAGAAAATAAGGTAAGAGCCAATAGTATTAAAACTCTGTGGACTATTCTTATAGCTTTCCACCAGTGATCCTATAGATGAAAGTATCTTAGGAGAATATTATTCTCATGCTTAACAGAATATACTTGATAAAATAAATTTTATTATTAAGCAACAGTGTATTATTAAAGGTAAAAATAAAAATGTAGTATCAAAAATGATTTACTTGAGAAGATAAGAACTAAAGTTCAATTAGGAAGGGTAAATAAAAATTTGGGGAAAATTCAGAGAAAGAGCTGTGTGACTAACCTGTTCTGCTGTCCATGGCAACAGACAAGCTTCGGCTATTGCCGTCATAGCTTCTTTTGCGTTGTTCCCACACTTCACATCTCCAATCTTGTCTACAAGACCATCTAAAACTATCTGAGCTGAAGTTTTGGAAAAATTTCCCTTCTGGGCGATCAAAGCAACTATGTGAAGCTTCATTTGCATTACCTGAAACAAGAACAAGTTAGAGTTTGAGTAAGCCAAAGATTCTTACCTCTTTACTTACGTTTTATAACAGTCTGAAGATATAACAGGAAAAGCTAAGAATACAATCAAACTAAGAATATAAAATAAAGAAGCAAATAAATTTAAGCCCTTAATAGACAGCATTTAAAGTATATAACTGACAGTGAAGAGAAAAAATAAAACAAACCATTTAATGTTTTCAAATATTTACAATATTAAGACATGGAAAGTTTATGAATCACAAGTTCTTATTATCTATGCTGTTTTCTTGATTATCTATATAAAATATTGACTATACACCCTGGGTAAATATTAACACACGAACTGCATAACTCAATTTCTTCTAGAGTTGTTCACAAAAAGCTGGAATCCTCATACTCACAAACACAACATACTTGAGGGATTTAAGAACCTAAATGTTTTCAGCAGAAGAACTGATAATCTGTGGGGCAATTTAACAATTTAAAGTTGTTACTGTGACAATTACAGACATAGAGGACTTGGATTTTCTTTGCCCATGAATATTTCCCTTTGTCTCGTTGAATATTTAAATATTGTTTCGTGAAGAGGTAGGCAATCTGGAACTCTCATGCACTGCTGGTGGAAATACAAAATGGTGCTGACTTCACAGTGGAAATCAGTTTAGCAGTTCATCAAACAGTTAAGCATAAAGTTACTAACTGACCCAGCAATAACTGAAATGTGTTCATATACAAAGTTACACACAAACATTCATAGCAGCATTATTCACAATATCCCAAAAAGTGGAAATTACACAAATGCCCACCACCAGATGTGTGAGTAAATAAAACACAGCACCCTGGGGGCCTAGGGGTTAAATCTTGGTGCTATCACCACTATGACCTTAGTTCAACCCCCAGCCAGGGAGCCAACCCATATATTGCCCAGCAGAAATCTGACTTACTGCTCCCCTAAGCTGTGTATTTTAGATCTGCTTCCTCTGTTCCCACTCAATCTCTGGTGAATCCTCCCACCACACCTCTGCACCTCTGGCCTGCACCCCCGTTCTTCTACACAAAAATAATCAAAATCTTAAAAAAGTAAAAAAGGCATATCCATACAACAGAATATACTTTATCAATAAAAAAAGAACAAAGAACTGTTACTCACTGCAACATGGATGGATCTTGAAAACATGCTAAGAAACCACACACAGGCCTCCCCAGTGGTGCAAGGGGTTAATTAAGTCTCAGCTCTATGACGCTGTCAGCAGCTACAACTGCAAGGGTTCCATTCCCAGGGGAGCTGACCCACGTGGCCCAGCAGACCTCTCCTGTCTTGCCCACTGCTCCTCTCAGCAGTGTATTTCAGTCAATCTGCCTGTTCTGCTCCCCCTACTTTGTCTCTGGTGAATCCTCTCACCCCTTCACACCTCTGGCCTATACCCCAAATCTTGTATGCATTAGATAAATAAAAAGAAAAACCACGAACAGTCACAAATTGTATGATTCCATTTATTTATATGTAATGTTCACAAAAGGTAAATCCAAAGTAGATTAACAGTTGCCAAGGGCTGAGGGTGCAGAGCAGAGAACGTCACTACTAATGGGTATATAGTTTCTTCTGGGGAGTGACAAATCTATTCTAAAACTGTATGGTAGGAGCTGCAGTGCTCTGAATACACTAAAAGCTGCTTACTGTACACTTCAAAATGGTGAGATATATAGCCTCAACAAAGTTGTTATTAAGAAAAAACATAAAATTATACCTCTAACTCACAGGAAGGTGTCAGCTTAAATCAGGTGTGTTTCTTTCACATATCTAAGAAGCTGCACAAAGAGGAGTTTTAAAAGTGTTGGAGTGAGGGAAAGTGCAATGCAGAACCTTTTGGACTGGGGAGGCTTTGTGGTGCCACATGGAGGGATGAGGTGACATAGTGCTAAGAGGACACAGTGTTCAAGAAGCCCAGAATGAGAACAAGAGGTGGCAGAAAAGAAGTAAAAAAAAAACCTGATACATTTACGTTAGCATGTGGTCTATATATATATATATCTGGAGGAGAGGACGCTCTCCTTCCTGTATTACTTCCCTATACTTCCTTTTTAACCTACCCTAGTAATAAGTACTGCTAAATTTCATCTCTATTATCAGCCCATGAATCAAAGTACATGGTAACTTCTCAGCTAGCAATCTACAATTTATTTTGTATCCAAGTAAGAAAACTCTCTCACTGTTTGAATATGGAAAGATTTGAGCAGAGAGCTTCATGGTCTAAAAAATGAGGAGTAAAGTATATACCTATAAGTTATACAAATTATGGGCCTCTCTGGTGGCTCAAGGGGTTAAGTCTCAGCACTATGAAACTATCCACAGCCACTGCAGCACAAGTTCGACCCCAGCCAGGGAGGTGACTCACATGGTGCAGCAGACCTCTCCAGTCTAAGGGGAGCCCACTGCTCCCCTTAGCAGTTTATTTCGTTCTGTCTTTGGCAAACCCTCTCACCGCCCTGCACTTCTGGCCCACATCCCAGTTCTTGTATGCATAAAATAATTAAACAACAACAACATATTGAAAAATAAGTAAAAATACCTGAAAGTTAGTTTCTTTCCATCCCGGTTTCTTGGCGAGCATCCTCACTAACGCCTGGCATGGCATTTCCATTCGCTCCATTAGTTCAACAGCCTTGAAGTAAAACAAGAGGTAAGAGAATTAACAGGGCTGATGATGAATTCCATGGGGATGGTGTATACCTAAGTCAATAAATGGTTATCACAGAGGGGGGGAGGGGCCTGGAAATAAGAGCTACACAGGATGCTGTTTCCTGGTTATAAAACATGATAGTTAGGACAATTTCTTCACTTGTCAGTTTCATTTCTTCTAATATTTTCACACTCAACTCATCCCTCTGCACTTACCTTTTGGAACTCTTCCATACAAGCCAGCCTTTCCTTCCAGTTACTGCTGTCTAAGAGTTGTATACAGGTAGCAGGAAGGACAGCTGACGCTTTTTCTTCACATACTTCTATCTGTAAGATACAACACATTAGGCTGCCATCATGCCACCACAAAGGCACAGTTTCAGGAACAGATACCCATTCACTATGTGTCATAGAACTCAGCAAACAACAAACTCAATCTTCCCAGAGTCAGCAACTCTTGCAGCTCATGAACCGGAGGCATCCTGTGGATTACTGACCGAGAGCTCGGGTTCTATCGTCTCTTTGGTCTCCAGTCCTTTCTTGTTCTTGGTTCCAGTGCTCCCTGTCCCTCCTGGTGCGGCTGGTTTCCCCTTCTTAGGTGGCCCACCAGCCTAAAATCAATTTTAATAAAAACAAAACCACTTAAGGAATTACAGTAGAAGTTCTTAAACTTTTGGCTCAGAGACTAAATTTTTGGCACCTGGAAACTTTGATTAAAACAAGGGTCACCCACCAAAAACAGACTTTTTTATGCCACAGAATTTAGCAGTGTTAAAGGTAGACAGTCCCCCTCTAGACCATTCACAGGTAATCTACAGACTTCCTATTAAGAAACTCTAATGCAGAATGAGTTAATGAAAGTAGTTAAATAAAAAAGATGAACTGAAGTCATACTACAGTTACAGATTAATTTCAGGGATGATGTTCTTATGCTTTAAATATGCCTAAATCTTTTCTACATCAGGACAGCTCCTAACTAATGATTCAGTGCACAAGCACTGCACTCACAGAGCATGTTATAGTGCACTGGAGGGCAAATCTGTGAAGGAAAAGAGCAGCGGACAAGGCCATGTCTGAGTGTGCTGGTCATGTTGAAGGTGACCACGTTAGCCAAAGAAACTTTTTATTTTACAAGCCACTTTTTAATTGATTTGCTTGACATTTCAAAGTTGATGAATTATATAATCTACAAAAACGGTTAACTTTATCTTTCCTTCATCGTTAACATCTCGTTACTCTTTTGTCTAACTGCAGAACAATATTCTTGGTAGCAGCAAACTTATTATTTCTCACTTTGTATTTCTAGTATTTCATAATTATTAAGCAAAGTGCTCACTTTTGGTTTCCTATGTCTACTGCTATCTGTAGCTCTTATCTCTCCAAATATTTAATTATGTTATATATCATTTCTATGTAGAGCTATCTGTATGATTTCTATGTAGGTAACATTTATTAATAAAACACCAACAAAAAAGAATTATCAGCAAGGAGATATGTTGAAATTACCATATTTCTTTTCAATGTCTGGATTCAAATTTCTTTTGATAGATTCTTTGGTAAATTTTCTAGTATTAATAATGACTCATCTTTGCAATCTTGGAATAAACTCAGGTAGTCAGTTTTCATTGTAGCCAAGTGGATTCTACCTGCTAATATTCCACTTACATATCCTACTTAAACATTATTTCACTCTGGTGTTGAAAGCTAACAAGGAAGAGTTTCTCACAAGGTACACAGCCAGAGCAGTCAACAGCATGGCAACATATTATCTCCGTTCATGCCATTCCTTCTCCTTATTTTGGATACTTACTAAGCAAGTCTCTGCACTACAAATTCTAGACTACAAATTAGTCTTCAATATCCAGATCTGTCCAGTAATTTTATCTTGAGCATATTTTGACATTTTAAGGTTCAGTAAGCAACACTAAGGTGCCAGTTTTTAGTCAAATGGAAACCCCTAGTATTATCTATTTGTTGGTGATCAGCAACTTGATTTTCCGCAATGTGATTTTTTTGCTTATTCAAGACAACCTCATCAAGAGAGATTTAATTGTTTTCTAACTTTAAAAATAGAAAATCCTATACTCTATTAAGTAGAACAGTTCTTCTGGATCTTTTCCTCAATAGCACCCCTGTGTACTCTAAGAGCTATTTCAATTAACTTTATTTTAAAGACATGCCTATTGGCTCAGTAGGTTAGAAGCTGCGACTGTTCTATTTATCTTTCAAAACACTAATTTAAGAAGGTTGCTTTTTTTTTTTTTAAAGAATTCCTAGTAAGAATTCTATTAAGAGAAAGCCAGGCCAGCTAACATGAAGGGGTCAGGATCAGCAAGATAAAAGGAAAATATCTGGACAGATCTTAAGGTGTTGTGTTAAGGTCATTATCTAGAGAGGCAGAACTAGTAAGAAGGAAGAAGACAGCTGCCAACTCCCTGGACTATGGATAGAATGCCACAGAGAAAGATAGTCTACAGCCTCTATGGCTAGACATCTGGGTCCACATCCCAGTTCTCCAACACTAATTGTTCAATAAATCTATGGTGTGTCCTGCTATATGCCATAAATTCTTCTATGCACTGATGATGAAGCAGTGACAGGATCACTATCCTTTAAAGTATGAAACACAATGTAAGGAGACAAAGTAAACAATAATAATATCAAAGAAAATATAACAGCATGTACAGGACACTTAACCCTGTGAGTCTTAGTTTGTTTCCTCTTTCTGCAAAAAGGATCATAAAACATTTATCTCAATGGTTGTTCTGATGCTTAAACAAGATTATGTAGTAAAATATTTTACAATCTAAAACTTGATAAAACATCCATGCAGGGATTCAGGGTAGTGGAAGAGAATCAAACTTTTTCCACCTGGGATAGACAACTTCAAGCTTAAGGTAGTGCAGAGGACAAGTTGTTCACTGAAAAGCCAAGTTCGCCCTTGGGCATTTCCCCCTCTTTTACACTGTAAAGAAGGGATAAGACTTGGACTGGATAATGGGGTCTCAGTGATGTAATTCAGCACATTATTAGCCGAACAACCAAGGTGATGTTACATTTTACTTCTTTATTTAACGATACTTCCTGATCCCTCAAAATGTACTCCTGTACATTTCTACCTCTATTAAAGTTTCAAATAACCAAATGGATTGTTAGAGTGCTCTGTTAAGAGGCAATCTACTGTGTTTTGAATGTAGTAATGAGGTCATACCCCATGGTCTAATGCTAAAATAAGCATGAGCCCGAGAGTCAGGCCTACACCCTTACTGAAAGTCATTTTAAGCTTTACTTTCCAAGTCATCTACTGACCTTAGCGGCCACTGCCTTTTTTGAGGGCCCCGGCTTAGGTGCGGAACTGTCCTTCGTGTCCTTATCCCCTGCAGCCCCTGACGCAGCGGTCCTTCCAGGCAGAGGCTTGGGTTCCTTCTTATCGGCGGCTACCCCAGTTTTCTTACCGTGTACGAGCTCTACTTTTTCTGAACATTCCTTGATCTGGAGAATGAAATTGAGATGCATATCATTAAGCCCATGAAATGTGGCCAGTGAATTATTAGCAAGTCACTTCTAAACCAGAACTACAGGAGAATTCTTTTTCAACAAAGGTATCTTCTTGCCAGCAGATACACATTAATGTCTATCTTATAGCAGAAGCAATTTTATCTCAGAGCACTGCTTATACATCCTCTACAGATTGGTCACTGAGCTTTATCTATTTCTGGTTACAATTTGAAAGATGTTTCTACTAACATCAACACTGTAGCTCAGGATGAAATTTCAATCTTCAGAAGCTGCATTTTAAAACTCTAGGCCTGAACCATCAGTGGAGAATGAAATATATGAGTTATTAGCATTTTTGTGTTACTGAAACAGAAAAAATAAAATTGAAAATAAAAATACCAGTGTGCATTGTGTATATGCAATATAAAATGAGTGTTAATCAAAAAATATTTTTTAATCGAAAAATTCTGACCAAAAGGAAATCAGTGCTCTCCAATTTTCAAGAGAAAAACCATAATTCAGAGACAGGGCTGTTGTCCAATTTCATTATAACCCATTGCTAACCTACCTTATCAAGCTTAAGTTTGTCCACATCAGCTAAGAATGGGTTTACTGCTTTCTCACCCACCACCTTCAAAGCAGTGCCCAAAGCTTCAAATGCAGCATCTCTGACTTCAGGGGCAGAATCGTTGATGTGCTATAATCCAGAAATAAGCAAAATAATCTTAATATAAGCCCTTTAAATAATACTGATTTTATTTCAGACTGATGGTTGCTGGATAAAGAATCTGCTTTTGACAATTCACTGAAGTGTAACTTTTCTTGTGTCAATTAACAGTTGTTCTTTCACAAATTCTTTTTGGGTAAAGAAACCTCAGATGCGCCACTCAGCAGGTTAAGTGTTTCCTTTTCCTCCAAATAATCTTCAGATAGTCCAAGTTGGATCTCTGCCCTCAGCCAGATCCAGTTGAATACCAGTATAAATGCCAACTAAGAAACACAATCTTGTCTATGTATAAAATGTTCCCCCAGTTTCAAAGACAGTCTATACCTTGAGTAGAGCAGCACAGAAGGGCTTTAGCAAACTCTTTGGTAGTGTAGAAGCAGTACAGTGGCGGAAGCTTCGTGCAATAAAAAGAGATGTCTGTTGCTTGATGGTTGGATTTTTATTATCCATTACTGCTAAAATATCCTCACTGATGTTCTGGAGTGTGGTCTTTAGAAAGAAAATGTGGTCAGTAAGCTTTCCTCAGCTGTAAAGAACAATTAAAATATTACACTGACAAAACTTACTTTGGAGACAAACCACAAACCCTGCTGTCCACTTACAGTAAGGAAGATTGCATCAATTGCCTCCTGCAGGGCTTGAACTACTTGTGGCTTCTTCTCTTTGAATTTTTCCAAAATGGTTGGCACAACCTACAAAAGTAAACAGCTGGAATGTTATTCGGCAACAAAAAGAAATGAAGTTCTGAAACATTTTACAACATGCATGAAAAATATGCAAAGTGAAAGAAGACAGGTACAAAGGACCATATCTGTAAGGTTCCATTTATATGAAGTGTCTAATTCACAGGATAGAGAGTTGAACATTGGTTGCCAGTGATTAGGGGGAGGGGAGAATGGGAAGTGACTGCTAATGAGTACTGGTGTTTCTTTTTGGGGTGATGAAAATATTCTGGAATTAGATAACACAGTCAAGCTATAAACCTTGTGAAGATACCCAAACCACTGCATATATATACAGGGTGAATTTTACAGTATGTAAGTTATACCTCAACGAAGCTGTTTGGAGCTACCAAAACAAGCAAACAAAAATAACATCTAAGTTGAGTAAAAACTCATCTTTCTTGAACAGCACAAGAATCTTATGCTGGTACAAGCAAGGGTCTCATTCTGCTCCACAACAGCAATGCTTTTCAGCCTTTTTTATTTTATATATACATCTTAAATGCAACCACATAACCATTTCTATCATCTCTATTAGACAAAAGGGTTCCAACTAGGTGGAGTTAAGGTGGGGGAAAGGTACCGTATATAATTCTTCCTCGCCATCTAAGATTCTTATCTATGTCTCTAGATTGCCACTTTCAATACAGTAAGAAAAAAAGAAAAAAAGAAAGAGTACCAGAATTTTTAGCATTTTTTTATTAGACATATCATCAGTAGTTGGAATTTTTTTTTTAAGCTAAAACTAACATTAAATATTTATTGAATGCCTAATGTATCTATTGATTGCCAGGCAATGTGGTTAGCAGGCATATCAAAGTTGTTTTTAACAAATATATAGCCAAGTTCACTGGCATCTAAAATTTTTTTATTTTCAATATTTCTGAGAAGGGGTACAGACAAGAAGGAATGTGGTTCTATTGAAAAATATAAGACATGTTAATGCCAGGAGTTAGAAATAAACTTGAAAACCAAAATATTTTAATGACTATAAAGCTAAAGTTCACTTGTATATTACTGCCAAAAGATATTTTATATCTGTCACAAAGTCAGAATAAGATAACAAATTAGAGGATCAGATAATCACCCAACTAAGATTTATTAAATTAAAATGTGTCTTAAATATCATTTTCTAACTTAAAAGTTATTCTTAATGCAAATTATAAAATATGCTATACAGTAACATAAAACTGACCAAGAGTGAATTAATAAATTGTCATGGTACTATACACATACATACTATATAATATTATTCTATAAAAATGTTGATTATAATTTTACTCCAATTTGTGATTTTCATGTCTGGGTTTTTTTTTAATTATTTTCTTAAGAATTTAAAAATTTCCTTTCAATTGAGGTAGTACTGCTGCACAACAGCCTTTGTGTTTTCAAAGTACAGGATCCCCCATTCAGGTGCTGTCACCACAACGCACCCACCACCAAAACCTGAGTTTTAAAGTCCCTTACATTTTTATTCTCTGGTAGCAAGCTAGTCATGATTTATTTTTATTTGGTAGTGTCTTCTTTTCAGTTCTCTGAAATTATTTTTAATGCTATGAGTAAGCAAGCTCCAAATACTGTAATTCAAAGTGAAGTTAGGAATAAGCTCCATAATATAACTCTGACACATGACTTGGAATATTAGGAGGCACTTGAGTCAACCTACGGAAGGGCCAAGTGGCTGGCAAGTTACACCCTGATGTCAATCCAGTCAGTTTCCAGGATGCTGAACCATTTATGTATTACCAGACTTAACCGCCAAGAGACAGACGCTGTAGTTAAGATAACAATTTACTAAAAGTTACCAAGTAGTCGAAATTGATACCAATATTATATTCAATGATTATCTCCCGATTATCTTAGAATACATTAAACTGATATATTACCAAAAATGTAACCTATGTAAAAAGCCTCATGGAAGTAATTTATTTTTTTTAAATAGGGAAAACACTATAAAACACATGATAGCAATCTTACTTCCAGTTGTGTGGTTTTTTTTTTTTTTTTCACATTTAAAAGGACAGGTTTATTAAAGAGAGGCACCTGCCTACTCACAGGTGGGCAGGACAGCTGCCTCATTTCTAATCTTTATTGCCTTTCTTACATCTCATTTTCACTCTGTCCAGATTATCCCAAGATATATTTCATCCTGTTATAATGTATATTATGTTGTAAGAACAAAGTAAGATGTTAAGTAATAAGCAAATCACCTCAACTAAATGCCTTAGTCCAAGTGCCTGATTTCCTACATAAAGCTCATGAATTTAGGTACAAGTGACTGAAATACTGTGAGGTATCATAAATATTAATAAAACTTAAGTGAAAAATTTACTTGCCCAATATATAAAGATTGTAGCCAAAGAAAGAGCTGCTTTAAAATATGAAGTAGGGCCCTCCCTGGTGGCGCAGCGGGTTAAAGCATAGCACTAAGAAGCGAAAGCCACTTCTGCATGAGTTAGATCCTCGCCTGCTCTGGAGATGACCCACATGGTGCAGCAGACCTCTCCTGGTCTGCCTGCTGCTCTCCTCAGCAGTGTACTTCCTCAGTCTGCCTGCTCTGCTCCCCACTCTGTCTTTGGTGAAGCCTTTCACCGACCCTGCACCTCTGGCCTGTACCCCAGTTCTGAATGCACAAATAAATCTTTAAAAAATAAAATAAAATATGAAGCAAAGGAGCCTGCCATTTGTACTGTTATTGATTTGTATCTAAAAAAGAGTGCTACTTACGTGTCCTGCATATTGCCCAAATTTCTTCCTTAGTCCAACTGCCAGGCCAGTAAGACATTTTGCTGCCAAAGCCACCAACATAACATTGGTATCCTTCCCAACAACCTACAAAGGGAGAACAAAAAGGAAAACACACTAATAAAAGCCCTGTAAAAGAAAACTGAAAATTGATTCTTAAAAGAACTCTGAAAGCTGAGTCAATAAATGACCAATTTTGTTTCCTACAAAGAAAGAAAAATTCTTTTTGATATCAACTTTGGGAGCTTCCCTTGATTATGTTTAGTCTCCTATCCTAAAGTTCTACCAATAAAATAAATGTAAAACCACTTAAAACTGTTAACTTTCCATTTGGGCTGTCAGTCTAGCACAACTGTGTAGGAGGTGACTTGGATAACCTCAGAGAAGATGAAGGCCTGTTGACTTTGCTTTGGGGAGGAGAAAGTCAAAAGGCAATGTGTCTTTAACAGACACCAGGGCAGCAACTCTAACATACCAAGGAATACAGGGAAAACTGTCTAAGTACCTTGAAGTACCTTCAAGAAGTCCACTGGGATGCCATATGGCAAATGCCATTGCAGCCATTCCCTCAAGGACACTTCTGGTCTTGCAGCTACCATTTTAGTCAGCTAATGATCATCAAGCTTGCATTTAGTCTTAGCAGATTCTTCTCCAGCATTGTTTACATGCTTGCTCTCCTATATTGCACAGAACCCAGAACTGACCTGAGTGCGCAGGTTAAACAGCTACAGCTGTGTCAAATTACCGAGACAGCCTATGCCTGGGTACCTGCTAAGACGTTACTCAGCTGCGGTTAAAAACTGCTCTTTTTTAAAGTTCTCTTGCTATTTCACTCTTTCCCCAGGTAAAAGTAATGCTCCCATAGTAGTATGAATTTCATCCTGTCTGTAAAATCTCTTGTTCCTTAAGTAGCATATGTCATGTCAGAGTCCCTGAATTAAACAGCACTTAACACGTAGCAAGCAAGGAAGTTCTACTGGGTACCTATGCTTACTTCCTAAGTGCTTAGAATAATAATTAAGAATAGATAAGCATTACCAGAGACATTTTGTGGGGGAGGAGTGGGGAATGGGATAAAAAACGGGGGGGGGGGGGCAGGAAGAAATGCACAGGATTATGGTGATGGCACACAGGTGATTTGGTGATGGGAAACCCGCGGGGATTACAATCGAGATGGAAAAATAAATATACAAAATGATGTAAAAATAAACTTTTGTAATAATAATAAAAAAAGAATAGATGAGCATTTATTAAAAAACAATTAGATGCTATAATAGTACATGTGCTTTATAATCCCCATGTAATTTTCACCCCAAACCTACAATGTAGATAATCAATTTCACAGGTTTCAAATGTTAAAGGGAATAACTTGGGGCCTTCCTGGTGGTGCAGTGGGTTAAAGCAGAAAGCACTACGAAGCTAAAGTCACTTCAGTGTCACTTCAGTATGAGTTCAATTCTGGGCTGGGAGGTGATCTCACATGGCGTGGCAGACCTCTCCTGACCTGCCCGCTGCTCCCCTCAGCAGTGTATTTCATCAATTTGCCTGTTCTGTTCCCCACTCTGTCTCTGGTGAATCCTCTCATTGCACCTGCACCTCTGCCCTGTACCCCAGTTCTGGATGCATAAATAAATAAATCTTTAAAAAAAAAAAAAAACTTTTTCAAGATCCCAGAGTTAGCAAATATTAGTGCTATGATTTAAACCTAGTTCTCTTTTTATTCCAAAGCAACTGCTCTCTTTACTAAAGCATATTCTATATTATGGCAAATATATTTTCCTCATGAGAAGATGAGATCAGGGTTCTAATAAATGTTATTAAATCTCAAATTACTCTAAGCCTTGAGAAAAAAATGGACTCAGTTCTGCATTGTAGTAACTATTGACAAATGTAAATATGCAGATTATATCAAGTATTATTTAGATGTTAGGTATTATAATTAGCAACTAAAAATATATTCTAGAGATGGTAATCAAAAACATGCTGGACCCCATTCCAAGGAACCCCAGATCAATGAATATGGAGTGGGACTTCGACGTTAGTCTTCTAATAGAGCTCAAATGATCGTGTTGTTAAGTTTTCATTGTTTTAAATATTTTAGCCATAATTTTTAAAAACTTGTTTGTAGACTTTCTTTACCAGACTCCACCATGTGAAGAGGGAAAGAAGTGTCTCCTGTTACCTCAGATCTCAGTGAAATCTATTGTCTATGTTTACCCAAATATAAAATCTATGATACTTGCTGTAGGACAGTAAGAGACTATATTTATACTCAATGCCAACAGAAATCACAGGTCAGTGTTTGAAAAACTAATATCCTAAGAAAATGCACATAGAGAACATCAATTAAATATTAATATGGAAAAATAAAAGCTTTTATTTGAGGCACTGAGAATTCCGTTGACACAGCAATAACAGTCCTGATAAAAATTCTATTTGAAGAATTTACAGAAAATTTGAAGCTCCTCAAAGTCACCAGTTTCCCCCCACTTTTAGGGCTTTCTACTCCCTCTTTCCTCCCACACTGCAGGCTGGTGAAATCTTTCCCTTCAGCATAATTCCCGCTTGATTAATCTTGCCTGGGTCTGTGGCTCTTCAAACTGGAAGCCTGGCAAATCAGGCTGAGTAAAGACTGACAAATCATACCCGTCTCCAAATCCCACTTGGACCAAAGCACAGAAGGCCAACTAGGACAAAACACAGTCCACCCCGCATTCCTGGATTTCATATCTGTGAATTTACCTACTGGTTAAAATTGATCTTTAAGGCCCTCCCTGGTGGCGCAGCCAGTTAAAGCACAGCACTAAGAAGCTAAAGCCACTTCGGCATGATTTCAATCTCCACCCCGGAAGTTGATTCACATGGCACGGCCTGTTCTGCTCCCCACTCTGTCTCTGGTGAATCCTCTCACCACCTGTGAACGTCTGGCCTGTACCCCAGTTGTGTATGCATAAATAAATTAAAAAAAAAAAATTGATCTTTACACCACAGACGCCACATTCCCAGCTGAGACTGAACAAAGCAACACCCTAGTTTCGGCTCACGTACCGTAAATAAGCATTTTTCTCATGATCCTGTTAGTGCCTTTTTTTCTTTGCATTTTTATGTCTTTCTTTTGGTGCTTTCACTGTTTAAAATGGCCCCAAGTGCAGTGCTGAAGTGCTGTCTAGCATCCCTATGTGCAAAAAGGCTTGAGATGAGCTTTACAGAGAATATGTGTGCTAGATAAGCTTTATTCAGGCATGAGTTATAATGCTCTTGAATGTGAGTTCAACGTTAATGAATCAATAATTTTATACATGAAATAAAATGCTGTCAAACAGAATAAAGCAGGTTATGTACTGTTGGTTGATGAAAATCTTGTGACCAAATCACAAGACTTGAAAATCCAGGTTAGACCAGGACGCTAATCCTGAACTTTCCCCTTGGAGTAGTGCTTCAGTATTCACTAATTCAGTTTATGATGACTTTATAGAACATAACTACCAGGAATAGTGAGAATCACTGTACTTACATGTGTATATGTACATTATTACACATTAACCCCGCTTCACATACCATTGTAGTCCTCTATAATTTCAGGTTGAGGAGGAAAACAAAACAGTTTTGCTGTATTAAAGGTCACATTCAGATTGTGTTCTTAAGTTCTATAACTATAGTCAGTTTTGACTTATACTTTCAGATTCTATGAACAACCATTACTTATAAAACTATTTACCGGCAGCATTCAATCTGGTTGAAACTAAGCAATACCAAAGGAGAGTTTTCTAAAAACATTTCTTATTTAGTACCTGACTATTTGATAATTGATCACACATCCCCACTTCTTTTGCTTTATGTGCTGATACATTTACTTACTATCTAACAACAAGAAAAAATCTTGATATTTAATGTTAGTCTTATTAAATTGGGCCAACTTAAATAGCGAATCCTACAGAATAATAAAATTGGATTATCTGGTTCTAGGTCAGCAAGATGCTTTTTCTCTTGAGGTTTGCACAAGGTATCAAATAGCACACATAAAAGGGAAAGTGGTAATAGGCAGACTGAAAACCAATCCTCTAGACTAACCTTAGAGCAATCATTTTTAACAATTCTTTAAAAAAATAATAAAAACTATATAA
>NW_004567116.1:8603470-8620868 GCF_000260355.1 Condylura cristata | reverse complement strand
TATTTTTTTAAAGAATTGTTATATATATATATATAGCTGAAAAACAAAGAATTGTTATATATATATATAGCTGAAAAACAAAACACAAAAACAATTACCAGCAGATTTCCTTAAATGGAATGTAATTGTGATTAAAAAAAGGTGATAGAGGAAAAGAAATTCAATGGCCTGATCTGTTGTTGGGATACCAGCGTGCAAGACACCACATTTACCTTCTTTAATGCTTTTACTAAATCCGCATAATCGCCTGCTTCCAGTTTGGGGTTTTTCACTAGTACTTCTACAGCCTCCAGGGCCTCTTTTCTCTCTTGCCATTTTTTCGCCTCCTGCAAAACACAACTTGAGTCACTTGTAGAATAGAAAGTAGAGTAAAGTAAGTTTATTTCTTGCATGCTACTAACCCAAAGATACAGATTTTTTGTTTTCAATTTTTTTCTAAAGCTAAATAAAAGCAAAATTGGACAGAATGTTTTGTTCATACATAAAAATTTTATTTATACAGTAAATATCTTTTCATAACATCTCATAACCCTAAAATTCTCTAGTAAGTAAACGAATGAGATGCTACACTTTTTCTTTGCATCTTTAGGCAAATTTACTAAGTAGCTGTTAAACAGCAAACACTGACAGAAAGCATTTCTAGCTTGTGTCACAGTGGCACCACTACTGGAGAAAGGGCTTTTCACATTTGTGACATCTTTCAAAGACCGGAAAGTAATAATCATATAACCAACCACCGAAACTATTCTAATCTTGGCAATCAGTTCCCCAGACTGTGGATATTAACTTAATCCTTCTGTTTTCTGGTCATATATCATTCAATGATTTGAAAAGTCATTCCTAAAAGAACTGAATAGAGATACAAAAAAGGTAAGAGACTCATGACTCTGAAGGACATTATAGTTTAATGTAATTGATGGAATATCTATTTGTCACAGAGGTTCACAGTATACTCCATGAGCTCAGAGAGCAGAGGTAGGAAGATCTTTAATGCAAAACTGCCAGGTTATGATGATGTGAAAGGGGAAGTGTCAGCTGCTGCTGAGATATAGTAAGAGGACTGAGCCAAGAGAAGAGCTCTCCCCTAAGAAGTGGTACTTACAGTGAGAACTACAGGGTGAAGAGGTATAATGAGGCAAATGGGGAGCAGGAAAGAATGTTATAGGCAGAAAGAAAAGCAAGTATTAAGGCCTAGAGTTTAGAGAAAAAGAAAAGTGTGGCACGTTCAGTCTGATTGGAACTTAAGAGTCAGAACAATGGTATAAGTGGCTGGAAGGCAGGTGGGAGCCTCTACGGTGCCAGGGACAGTCTACGTGGCCACTGGGTTAGTTCAGACATCACCTGAAAGCCCATGGGGGCCACTGAAGGGTTTACTAGGCAACGACATGGGCAATGCTGTTTTCCCATGACACCTCTAATTATATCTTCTTTTTTTTTTTTTTACTAGTCTATGAAATCATCTAATTATATTTTCAAAAATGACACCTTCAAATATGATGGAAAGGGGCAACAGCAGACACAGGAAGTCTTGTGTGAAGACCACTGTGTCACACCAAGGCAAGAGATGATGGTGATGCTTGGGACGAGACTTTTTCAACTGGGGATAATTTTGTCTCCTGAAGTACATTTGGCAACGCCCTGTTAATACTTTTGATTGTCATAACTTGGGGGGGGGGGTCAGGGGATGGTATTACTGCAATCTGGTGGTCAAAGGCCAGGATGTTAATTTAAACATCCTATGATGAACAGGATGGCCACCCAAAACAAAGAGTTATCTGGCAAAAAATATCAAGAAATCCTAAGTAGCAGTAGGCTAAAAAAAACAAAAACAAAAACAGAAGGAATCTGAAAAAAATGTTAAGATAAAATTGGAGAAATAATGAGAAAAAGGAAGAAGTCAGAAAAACATCTGTTTTTTGGCATGACATGTATTTCACTTTTTTTTTGTCTTTTGTGCTTTTTCTGCACATCATATAAAGAAAAGTGCCGTAATGGGTAGAGACACAAAGGAGAAGAAAGGGAAAGCAGAAACTGCTTGAGTCTACTACATATGGGTAGGTGGAAGTACACCAGAAAAGGACCCAGAAAAGCATTTATTGGTTATATTCAAGTGATTATTTTAAATGAAAGTAATTTATCTTTACTTACAATTTTGTCATAAAAGTCTTTGGGAAGTTTGGAAAGAATTTCTATAGCTTCCAAAAGTTCATAAGCATCTATCTGTGGCACTTCATCACCGTCGTCATCACCTTTCAGGAGAAAAAAAGTAAGTGTAGAAATGGACGGGTGGTTTTATTCATCAGTTACTAGTCCTTTCACATCCCTGGTGAAATCTTGATGCGGAAGGGATCAGAGTTCTGCAAACATGTTATACCCCACGGCAGGCCTGCGAATGTGCTGGGTGGCCGCAGGCTCCCGTGCTTACCTCCCTCAGCATCTCCACTAGCTGACTGCTGATGTTCTAATTTAGCTTCCAGCTCTTGTTGGGAACGTAGAAACCTAGTTGGTTTAGGAGCACCCGTTGGCAATTTGATCCATTCTTCCTCTAATTCTTTCAACTGCAAATATCATAATATGCTTTAAGACCTGTCTCCATCTCCACCACCAGAGGACACACTTAACATTTACATTTACTAACACATTAGAACCCAGTTTCTAACAAGAGAAGATAAATTTAAAATAGTTTACTGATTTATAAGGCTAAGAACTTAGAAGAATAAAATCTGCTTTTTAGGACACCTTCATTAGTTCATGAGTTCAGAATATTTACACAAATCTCCAATCTTCAAAACAATTATAAAAAATATAGAGAGAGGATGTATTTTGTCTAAATAGATATTATGGTCTACCACATGCACGATAAAGGGATTTTTAAAATTTATTGAGAATGGTATTTAATTTACTTTACTCAAAGTAAGAGTAGACACAGTTCATTATGTTTAGAAAAATCAACTGATTTCATAATTTAAAAAAAATGATAATTATTTGTGAGGGAGAATATTTCACTACAAAGGCAGGAAGAAAATATTTTCACCTTAACCTTATACAAAGCCAACCATAACAAACATATTTCTCACCTGGACAGAGTTGATATTTTGTAATGGGGGTCTCAGAGCATCTCGAATCCATCTGTAAATCTCCACAGCAATTAGTTTGGCTTCATCTCGAACAGCCTTCTCTCGGGACTCAAAGAGTTTTGGCAACACTTTGATAATTGGCTTAAGCAAGATGATTTTGGAACCAAATTCACTAGAGGTAAAAATTGGGGAGAAAGTGTCAACGTGCAAAATGATTGGAGGGGAGGGTAAAAGAGTTCCAAACGTATATATTAAAAAAACTATATATATAAGTTGAGTTATTTTTAAGATAGAAAAAAGGAAGAACTTAATAATCATATCTCTGTGTAAATATCATTCTCCCAATACTATTATTCAATACTTATGGTCCAAAATAACATCACTATTTAAAAACTAACTTTCCAGGTAATCAGACAACGGATAATGTAAATCCATAAAGGACCAACACTTGGGTAATATTTCTATGTGTGTATGTAAATATTTACATATTATAAAAGCTTAAATATGTGACTTTATATTTAGATGAATGAAATCTTTTAATAAGCTCTTCTAATAATTCTTATAATTAGTGTAACAACTTGACAGATCATTAATCCTGGTAGTGTATGTTTCATTCTTGACTTTAAAGCTATTATTCTGTAATTTCAGGCAACTCAAATCTCTTTAGTTTTCCATGGGGAAAACAGTTGCATTCTGGCTTCATTAAAAACGTAGTACCGGCCCTCCCTGGTGGCGCAGCGGGTTAAAGCACTACACTGAGAAGCTAAAGCCACTTCAGCATGAGTTCGATTCCCACCTGCCCCGGAGGAGACCACATGGCGTGGCAGACCTCTCCTGACCCGCCCACTGCTCCTCTCAGCAGTGTACTTCCTCGATCTGCCTGTTCTGCTCCCCACTCTGTCTCTGGTGAAGCCTCTCGCCGCCTCTGGCCTGTACCCCCGCTCTGTATGTACAAATAAATAAATCTTTAAAAAAAAAAACAAAAACAAAAACAAAAAAAAAACGTAGTACCTTTAGGGCCCTCCCTGGTGGCGCAACGGGTTAAAGCACAGCACTAAAAGCTATCCAAAGCAACTGCAGCACGAGTTTGATTCCCAGCCAAGGAGGTAACCACATGGTGTGGCAGACCTCGCCTGACCCACCCATGTGCCCCTCAGCAATGTTTTTTGTTTTTTTTTCTCCTTATTCATGCATTGCTTTATTAATATTTTTACATGTGTAGATTTAGATATGCATCATGAAAACTGGTATACACATCATCACATTAAACAAACTTAGGTTACACATTAGTAGCCAGTCTTCCCTCAATTTTGATCCCTAGTCAGCAGTGTTTTTTAATACAGCTTCCTGTTCTGCTTCGCATTCTGTCTCTGTGAATACTCTCCCCTGCCACCTCTAGCCTGTACCCTAGTTCTTATATGCATGAATAAACAAATCTTCAAAAAAAAAAAGGTAGGACATTTAATCTTATAACTCTATCATATATATATATATATTTTTTAAGATTTGTTTATTTATTCATACAGAACTGGGGTACAGGCCAGAGATGTGGGGGGTGAGAGGATTCACCAGAGACAGAGTGGGGAGCAGAACAGGCAGATCAACGAAGCACACTGCTGAGGGGAGCAGTGGGCGGGCCAGGAGAGGTCTGCCACGCCATGTGGTCACCTCCGGGGCAGGCGGGGATCGAACCCATGCAGAAGTGGCTTAGGCTTCTCAGTGCAGTGCTTTAACCCGCTGCGCCACCAGGGAGGGCCCTATCATATATATTTTTAAGTTCCCAACCACACAAATTAGGTAGCTGACTTACTGTTAACATTTAGAATAACAAATTCTGGAGCAAGAGGGCCTTAGTTATGAAAGAATATTGATATTTGGCTGTAGGAGTCATGTGTATTATTTAGCTATTATCTAAAATGCAGAAGTTTATCCCATGTATAAATGCAACAAGATTTCCAGTAGCAATTATTGGCATATTGTAAGAGATTAAAGAAGAAAACTGAACATCTTCTCCCCGGAAAGTGATATTTAACAAAACACCTGGTTGTATAAGCAGTTTAAAAACAGATATAACATGAAAATAAGCTAGATGATTGCCAAGATTTCCTTTAAAACCCCTTTTAATAGTAAAGTACACTTTAACTTGGTTTAGCTAAAGATTAGAGGAAAAAGAAGTTATGGTGATGCTAAACCAATCTTTTTAGGGGCCCTCATGGTGGTCCGTGAAGAACTTAAAGTTTGGGATATCTCATTTTCCCCAACATTACACTATTTCATATGTTTGTTGTCTCTATTCAGGCCTACCTCTGAAAGATACTTCTGAAATATATCTACATCCATATGTATCTATATCTAATAAAGATGCAGCTGGCTCAAATGGAAAATAGTGTCATTAACAAAACCTAATTTTGATACTAAAGATATTACTACAGAAGAAACAAAAGACTTCTAGAAGTCCGTTTAAAGGACCACAGAGTATTTTTTGTTCTCCTAAAGCCATCGCAGCATAGCTTGAAGAGACTCTAGAACCTAAGATCAAGCATTCTGGCTTCAAGGTTTGCAAAGGTTATCTGATTCCAAAGCTATCTGATTCCCCTATAGATTCTGAGATGTTTTAGGATAACAAAGTACCACACAAGATGGAGCAAAATAAAATAGAAAACACCTTCAAAAATCAGTGAACACGGGTAAACATCCTGAGGCTCTGAGCTTAAGAGGGAGGGGGACTGAAAGAGACAAGGGGACAGAAGGGACAATGGTGGGAAAAATAAAATAACCCATGGAATACTCAGGCCAACTAATGTCAATTTACATACTGGCACACACACACCATGGTACTTTGTCACAAGTAAAGGGGAAAAGAAATGGGTCTAACTAGTAATTTCAATAGGAGTCCCTCCTCCCCCAACAAACCTACATCTGCTGCAAATTAATATTCTAGAAATAAGGAAAAATTTATCAAACAAGAATATAAATGAAAGTCAAATTTTATAAAAACATTATAAATCAAGTGATTTATAAGTGATTTTAAGATTTATAATCTGAGGATAACTTAACAAAATACAAGACTTTTGATAACTTTCACAAGAGATGACCACCAAAGGAAGCATTTTTACCAACAAGCTGATCATATACAAAAATCACAGGAGATTTGAGTTGGGGGATCTTCACTCGCACAGGACAATACACCTAGGGTTTCACTAGAGCTGCTTTCTAAAGCATCTCATGTGGATAGTATTGGGGATAGGGGACAGGATATCAGATTAGAAAAACTACCAAGTGAGAACAAAGTAGTGGCTTGTCTAATTCAGATTTCCATAGCAAACTACAGCCACTTGTCCTGAAAGAGATCCCATTCATGAAAAACTTCACTGCCAAACAAAAAGAAATTCTCGGATTGAAATAGCTTATTACGTAAAAGTTATTTTCTATTTGCTATTACTGTGCTCCTGTTTAAAGGCATGTAGCTATTGCTTCTATTTTACTAAAAGACACCTAAGAGAGGTTTGCTTTAGCCAACAAAAAGTATCTTTAGCTAACAATTTCAAGTACATTAATTTATGCTTGAGGATACTGATGAAAAAAAGAGCTACTTAAATACCCTAACGAGTGCTTTTCCATAAAAAGGCCAATTTATAAGTGTGAGAAGTCAGAAATATTCCCTGCTCAACCTTCCTTAGAAAGGGATTTAGATAAAATATCTACACAGCATACTTGAAGGCTAAAATTACTCAATACAAAGCGTCACACATGAGGAATGACTGGCTTTTCCAGGCCACTTCTGGTTGGCATGTCATGCCAAGTCAAGTTTGGCAGCTTTCATTTCTGTTTAAAGCAAAAGCCCAAACTCAACTGAGATATTCTAATTAAGAAAAGTAGAGTAAAAAGAAAAGGTCTCACCTTAAGGCCTTCCTCAGAGTCTCTATACAGGCCACGATGATCTTGGGGTTCTTATTGTCCAGGCCTTTCAGGAGCTCTTCTTGCACAGCCTCTGCTTTCTCAATCTCTATGTACATTAGACAAATTTCGATGCCTAGCTCCTTGGCTTTGGCTTTGGGTTGGTTGAACACTTTACTTACAACACCAGACACAACTTCTCCTGTAGTTCTGTAATAAACCCACACCACATACTTTACTAGAAATAGCTGGGAAAGGTCTCTGTGTGGGGGGAAGGTGAATAAGCACTTAAAAAATGCTTCCAAATTCAATTAATGAATGACTAAATGTTTAAATTTATGATCAAGAATTTTTTTTTAAAAAAGGCTTATATAGACGATAAAGATTTAAGACATCACACCGGATGATGAACCATAGTTTCTGTTTATAAAAGTAAAAATTCTAAAAGGAAAGCCAAAATTCCTTGAAATCTCATTACCCTAAGAAAATTGTTTTAACTTTTGGGTAGCCATCCTTCCAAACTTTTCTATGCACATAGGTAGATGTATTTCACAACAATAGGGTTATAGAATTCTTGTTTTTTGATTTTTTTTTTTTAAATCACTTCAAACACTTCTTAGGACAAGAATTTCTTCACAGAGCAAAAAGATAAATTATCTTTAATAGAAAAGACTGTTTCTGACTCTTGGCAAAACTTGACAGTAACTTACCGTTTCGAGTTTTGTCTAAATTATAAAAAAAAAAACCTGTACTACCAGAAATTAGAATAATTGTGTAAATTGGGATTACACTCAGTATTTGTCAAAAAGTTTCTGGTACCAGAAGGAAAATAAAATTTAAAAAGCCATGGTTTCACTAAGGGCAAAGGAAATCAATGGTGATTAAGAAAACTACCAAATTAATGATTGTCTTTATTTCTATAATCTCTAAAGAAGTCAAATATATCTTTTTGTTTGTTTTGGTTTTGTTTCTATTTTTTGGTTTTTTATTTTTTTTCATCTGTACAATTAAGTCAAGGGATCCCTTTTATTCTTACTAAGAGGTTGTCTTTCAGTGAAGCCCTCCATAAAAAAAATCTTAGAAAAAACATGTTTCTGAGATAGAGTGACTAGAAATCTCTATCATCTATAGCTCAAGTCAAACAGGTTGATAAGAACAGAGGTTGTTCAGTTACCATCACATCTCCCAAGAGATTAAAATGTCAAATGACCAGAAGGAGAAAGATGTAATTCTAACATCCCCATTTTCAGTGAAGAGTTAGTAATTAGCTTCTTAGCCTCAGTTTCTTTTCTAAAAGTTACTTAAGATCTTCCCTCTTAGTTTATACTAATTCCTATTTTGGAATCAGCCAAAAGGAAACTCATTTCCTCAACAAATTCCAAGGTAAAAACTCAAAATTTGATTGCAATTTCTTTAGCTTTAGAATCACATACACTTTGGACTTCTGAGAGCAGATAAAGGCTGAATGAAAAACAAGTATTAAGCAGCTATAAAAGACACAAGATTAGTACCTTTTAATAAAAGTGCTAGTAACTGAAGACAGTGATCCATAAATAAACATACATTAATCCATGGAGCACCAGACAAGGATTTTTTATCAGAACAAATGTAAACTACTTACTTTCCTGCTACATGGGCATTTTCAACATAAACAAGTGCAGCTTCTAATCCCTTCAACTGAACCACAGCATTGGAATCAGTCACAAATTTTTTGATCAATCCTAAAAATTTGGACCATTCTGGGCTCTTTTCATCCTTTATTTTCTGGAAGATCTTTAGGGCCTCTTCATATCCACTTAGCCTTGCTTTCCACAGCTAAAAGAGAAGTATTTTGAAACAAAACAAAATGTAATGGTATTATTATACTAACTCTTAATTGGGGGAGATGAAAAAACTATGCCAGATAATAAACAAAGGGCACATGATTAGAAACAAAAAGGAGCTTGAGAAATTCATATTGTCTTTAAGAAAAACTAGTTAATAAATGATTCCTTGTAAGTGCTCAAGATTTATATTTCGCCAGCATCATCTAGAATTGGTAATAGACCACTCTAAAAATGTGTCACTTTGTACCCAAGTATCCTTCAATAGTTCTTTATAATTTGGCATCAAAGATGCAATAATACAAACACAAGAAATCCTGCTGAAACTGCCCAACCTCTAGACTTTTTCAGTTGCACTGAATCACCTTTAAGCAACTCTATCATGTCTTACTGCTGACAAAATAAACCAATGACTGAAATCTGAGTCCTAGAAAAGTCTTACCTTATGTTCACATTTCTGATCAACTGGCAGCTTCAGCCACTCACTGTCATCTCCCATTGTGATTCCAGTTTCTCTAGAAAATTAAGAGTAATTCCTAGTCAGATAAAAATCAATACTATTAAGGACCCTCCCACGTGGTGCAGCAGATTAAAGCACTGCACAAAGAAGCTTACCCCACTTCCGCATGAGTTTGATCCCCGCCTGCCCTGGAGGAGATCCACATGGCTTGGCAGACCTCTCCTGACCCTCCCGCTGCTCCCCTCAGCAGTGTACTTCATTGATCTGCCTGCTCTGCTCCCCACTCTGTCTCTTGTGAATCCTCTCACCCTTCGCATCTCTGGCCTGTACCCCAGTTCTGTGCGAATAAATAAATCTTAAAAAAAATCAATACTATTAAATCTAGCAATCAAGCAGTGGCTTAAGACAAAATGACTTTCTTGAGATGATTATTTCATCATGCATGCACCAACAAAAGCAGAAAATTCATTCTTTGGTCAGAGGCTCATTTAATTCCATCAAGAGAATGTAAGAGAAAATGTAAAGTCCATCAAAAAGTCCAAACAAGGGATATACACTTATTTATTTAAATAGTGCTTATATATTTCCCCAAATGGAAACTTTTGGATATATGATAAAACTAGAGCTGAGCCTTTTAAATTAAAGGCAGGAAAAGAGTTTAAAAGAAAGTCATACTTTCAACTATTAACCTGAAATTTCATTTAGAAAATAATCAGCATGAAAGTATCCCAGTACTACCTAATTCTCTACCTTATTATGCCAAATATAACTCTAGTCATAATGTTTATACAATAAAGTAAAAAAGTTAGCCCCTGAACAAAACACCTCTTTATAAAGTTTACCATTTTTCAGTTAGTGAGGTTTATAGTCACTATTTTTAAACCACTTTATGCTAATTAAATAATATCTTTTCTTCTGTTTATAAAAATAATATGTTAACTTCAGAAAATCTGGGAAGTACAGAAAATACGAAAGGACTGCAGTGTCATTTCACTGTCAGCAACAATAAAGGGCAGAACCTCCTGGCTTCTTCCAGAGTTTTCCCAATGCACACGCAGTATATAAATAAGATCAGAAAGACAGGAATAATTCTCTCATAGTCGCTTTCTCATATATTCACAAACATTCTTCATATTTGATTACATGACAACTATTTGAATAGCACTCCACTACATGAACATACCATGAATTGCCAACCATAACACTGGACATTTAGAGTTTTTCCAATTTCTCAATATTAGAAATGATAAAAAAGAGATCGTGCTTATCTCTCCATTCCCAGTCCTGGGTTAAAATAAAATATATCTTGAGTAAGTACTTAATGAAAATATACCTTGATAGTAGACACTATGAATCATACACTGCAAATTGAATCAATTGAACAAATTGATTCACTTTGTGCTAACAACTACATAAGCGAAATATACTCTCCTCACTTAGTACACTAGGCTCACAGAGATTGTCACTTGCCAGAAAGAACAAAATGAGTAGGCAGTGATATTGTACTAAATGCTCAATGTCTGTCTCTTTCTTTACACTTTTTCACATCAAGGAAGGGAAAAGTGAATACTCTAAAGGCTGAATTATATCATTTATTAAAGGAAGGAGCTTTCATTAAGACTTCGCTCCCAAACCCCACAAACCCTGTGTACTGTGTATTGTACGGGAATGTATACATTAACAACAGTGTACTGTACAGGAGTGAAACCGTAATAGAAAATCTACAGGACTCCTAGTTACAGGACATTAACCTGTACAACAGTTTGGAGACAGTATGGCACCATTTAAGTTGAAGGTGCATTCCCCACTTCTACCTAGTAACTCCACCCCTAAATGTCCCTTAGAAAATAATGCTAGCTGTACAGAAAACCTATGCAAGGATATATGCAATACTGTTCAGGAAAACCAAGAGTTGAAAACAAAAGTTCGCCGAAAAGAAATCATAGTGATGCATTCACTGAGCACATTATTACACAGCAATAAAAGTGAACAAACTATGTTGTGCTTCTTAAAGTAGGGAACGCTCGGTCTTGAAAAAATTATTTTTAAAGAACTGTACACTGATACATCATTAAAGTAAACCACTTATTTGAAAGCTAAACTTTGCCTCTACCTGCAAATTTTAACCATTATCAGAAAGGTAAAATCCTTGGGTACTTCAGGCCATATTCAGGAAATAATGAAGAACCTGAGCCTCAGTATGAAATGAAATGTAATCTATGGCAAAACTTAACTTCATGAGAAGTCACAAGGTTAAAGGTCTGAACAATGTATTTAGAGAAATATAGTACTACTTTCAATACCTACAACAAATTAAAGTCAAAGTAACATTCATAAGACAGGGTAGAAACAAGCATAATCACTAATGGATAAAATAAAATGTGGTAAATCCTTACAATGGAGTATCACTCTTAATATTAAGAAATGAGGTAATACAAATAACTCCTAAAATGAAACAACACCAAATAAACCAGCAGCTGAAAAATGGACAAATGACCTGAACAGACATTTCTCCAAAGACATGAAAAGATGCTCAACACTAGTAAACATTATGAAAATGTAAGTCAAAACTACAATGGGACACTACCTCACACCCTTTAGGGTCACATCTGTCTGTCTAAAACAACCAGGTGATGACAGTGTTGGTTGGAATCCTTATACACTATTGGTGGGAATGTAAAATGGCAGTTGCTGGAAAACACTATGGAAAAGTGATCAAAAAAATAAAAACTGAGTACTATATGATCCAGCAATTCTAAATTTGTGTCTCCATGTTCATAGCATTACTCAGTGTTCAGACAGATGAATAGACAAGTATGGCATACACATCCAATGGAACACTATTCACCTTGAAAAGCAAAGAAATTCTGAGGCCTTAAAATCAGGGTGAGCCTTGCGGACATCATGAGAGGTAAAATAAGCCAGTCACAGAGCGCATGGCTCCACTCATAAGAGTGGAGAGTGAAATCAATAGAAACAGAAATTAGAATGATGGTTGTCAGGCGGGTAGGTACAGTTTTAACATTAAAAGGTGAAAAGAATTATGGAAATGTCTGGTGGTAGTTGCATATATGAGTGTGTTTTTTACATTACTGAAACTTCACACTTCAAGGTTAAGATGGCATGGGGCTCCCTGGTGGTCCATGGAGTTAAGAGTTTCAGTACTATCAAGCTATCGCCAGCCTCTGTGGCATGAGTTTGATCCCCAGTCAGGCAGCTGACCCACATGGTGCAGCAGACCCCTCCTGTCTCACCCATTGCTCCCCTTAGCCATGTATTTCAATGGATATGCCTGCTCTGCTCCCCACTCTGTTTGGTGAATCCTATCACCTCTTACACCTCTGGCTTGCAACCAAGTTCTTGTATACATGAATAATTAAAATCCAAAACCAAAAAAAAGATGGCAATTCCATTTTATACATATTTTACAAAAAAGGGGAATTACAGATACATGCTACATTATGTATGAACCTTGAGAACATTGTGCTAAGTGAACTAACCAAACATTGTATAATTCCATTTATATGAAATGTCAAAAATAGGTAAATCATATAAAGGCATATAAAGCAGACCAGTGGCTACCTAGGACTAGGGTATTTGGGGAATATTAGAAGGGTATGACTAAAGAATATGGAGTTACTTGAAGGAAAACAACAATGTTCTAAAATTGACTGATGTTGCACAAATCTATGACTATACTAATCGTCACTGAATTGCATGTTTTAAATGGGTGAATGGTATGTAAATTATACCTCATTAAAACTGTTTTAAAAAACCCAAACTAACTGGGTATTTGGAGGTAGGTATAGTGTGACAGGTATAGCTGATGTGGTATGAGAAAATGTACACCTGAAACTTAAAAGTGCTGTAAACTAACGTTACCTCAATTAAAAAAAAAACTTAAAAGGTTACTAATAAAAGTTTTACTTAGGAGATAAGCATGATTTGCTAAAGTTACTAATTATTTTACATGCACATGGGTTGACTGTAAAGATCAGAGTCCTTGCAATATAATAATAAGGAACAACTCCATTCCAATTTTACCAAAGCATTCACTTTAACTATGACATGTTCAAGAAGTCCAGAGTCCACAGGAATACAGTCAGACATACAAATAATCATAATGTAAAACATATTGGGGGCCTCCCTGGTGGCACAAAGGGTTAAGTCTCAGCACTAAGAAGCTAACAGGAGCCTTTGGAGCAAGAGTTCAATCCCTGGCCAGGGAGCTGACCCACACAGCCCAGCAGACTTCTATCTCTCCTGCTGCTCCCTCTGGAGTGGATTTCAATAAATCTGTCTGCTCTGCTTCCCATTCTGTCTCTAATGAACCCTCACATCCCCCTGCACCTCTGGCCCATACTCCAGCTCTTGTATGTATAAATAAATCGTTAGATAAATAAATTTTAAAAATTGTACGTAGAAAGTGCCAAATAAGAGTTCAAAAATAGGATTAACCCCCCCCCCCAGTGAATGATATATGATCAAGGAGAATCTCATGCAAAGGGATGGTTCTGAATTCAGTGATGAATTTTAGGTGAGAGTGATTAAAGGAGATATTCTAGAGAAAATGAGAAAGGATTTAGTAAGTACTGAGCATGTTTAGGGAATTTTAAGTGGTTCCACTTATTGGCATATAAGGTCAGAAAGACTAGGCAAAGCATATGGAATCTTGAATATTAAGCTAAACAGCAGATGATGCTAATGAACTGAAGCAGGGCAAAACATAATCCTACCTGCTTTAGCAAAAGAAAGCTGTAAAATGAATTGGAAGGAGGGAAAAAGTAGTAGTCTTGAGAGGAAATTACTACCGTACTTCCGGACAAAGAGCACAAGTCTCAGCAGTAGAAATGGGAAAAGGAGAGCAGGGACACTGAGAGAAGTTAACTAAAGGAGTAGATCAATGAGCTTTAGCTACTAAGCATGTGGGAGCAGGAAGAGACTAGCAGAAGGGCTCCAGTCCATGTGAATGAGATAGTGGTGCTGGTGACAGGAATAGTGTCTGGAAGAAGTTTGGGCTATCTGCTTTTAGAAAGTAGAGAATAGAAAAGGAATATGAATTTAGTTTGCACCTGGAGAAATAGGTTCTTCAAGTGGTTAAATAAGCGGCAGCAGTGATGAACACAGGGTTCTAGATTTGTATAAATACAGACATAGGAAACTACATAGTAAGGTTTGATGCTCTGAGAGTGAATAACATCACCAACAAAGAGAAATAAATTAAAACTGTGTATGGCGCTTACTATGGTTTGCTCAACCTAGTCCATACTATAGATACTCAGAAATTTCAAAATTACTCAGCATTCTAGAGCCTTCTTGAGATTTTACTCTTGCCAAAAACAGAGGGAAAGGCAAGGAGGCCAGCTAAAATAAATCTACAAAAGTATTATAATCTTACACTGCTAATGTATCTAAAAAAAGAGTCAGACGTAATTGTTTATTTTAGACCAAAGGTTAAAGAAATGTTTCTAAGGTCATATATAAAGGCAGAACTTAGAATAAATTTCTGTCTGATTTTCCAGCTCAATATTTAATAACAAATCATCTATAATGTATGCATTATTTATTATTGTAACACAGAGACCCCAGCTAATATGCATTTTCTCAATCATCAACCTGCTAAAGGCACCAAAAGATCAAGTCATACGTAATTTAGAGCTGAACCTAGAGCCTATGTCTCTCAGTCTACCATTCTTCCTCACTACCCATGGGTCCTTTTATTATTATTTTTTTTATTTTTTTAAAAAGATTTATTTATTTATTCATATAGAACTGGGGTACAGGCCAGAGATGTGGAGGTTGAGAGGATTCACCAGAGCCAGAGAGGGGAGCAGAACAGGCAGATCGACCAAGTACACTGCTGAGGGGAGCTGAGGGGAGCAGTGGGCGGGCCAGGAGAGGTCTGCCATGCCATGTGGTCACCTCCGGGCAGGCGGGAGTCGAACTCATGCAGAAGTGGCTTAAGCTTCTTAGTGCTGTGCTTTAACCCACTGCGCTACCAGGGAGGGCTGGGTCCTTTTATTGTAAATTCTTTGACATTCTATAAGAATATTTATGCAGTGACTAAACAAATTATTTTTAGCTTTCTACCTGGGATGAAGTTATGTCAATGGAATTTCTTTTTAAAGATTTATTTATGTGTATAAGAACTGGAGTACAGGTCAGAGGAGTGGGAGGTGAGAGGACGCACCAGAGACAGAATGGGGAGCACAATAGGCAGACTGAAATACACTGAAAGGAGCAGCAGAGAGACAGGAGAGGTTTGCTGCACCCTGTGGGTCACCTTCCCTGGCAGGGTGATAGAACTCTTGCTGTAGTGCTGGCGGACAGCTTCGCAGTGCTGTGTTTTAATCCATTGTGCCATCAGGGAGGGCCCTGTCAGTGGCACTATTTTATGGCTAGTTCTCAAGCTCTTAACCTACAAAACCTCTTTACCATCACAATATAAAAGATTGGTATCTGATGATCACTTATGTACTCTCACTTCTGGCTAAGGAAATGCTATTACAGAAGCAAAGAAAGAATCTGAGGGAAAATTTGAGGAAAATTTCTGCTCACTGAAAAAGGAAAAAGCAACTACTTTGAGGGCCCTTGCTGGTGGCACAACCAGCTAAAGCACAGCACTAAGAAGCTGTCTGCAGCCACTGCAGCACAAGTTCAATCCTTGGCCAGGGAGGTGACCCACATGGCATGGCAGACCTTTCCTGTCTTGCCTTCTGCTCCCACAGCAGTGTGTTTTGGTCGATCTGTCTTTCTGTTCCCCACTGTTTCTGGTGAATCCTTTTACTCCCACACCTCTGGATTGTACCCCAGTTCCTGTATGCATAAATAATCTTTAAAAATAAGAGTAACCACTTTGATCAATGAGGTATGATGGTAGACCTACCCCAAAAAAGTTATAAAACAAAGATAAAACAGAATACACATCCATGCCTAGAAATCTTAAACCATGTCTAAGGACAATTAGATCAAAGCAGCATGACAATTATGTAACCATAATGGAAAGTTTAGGATTTTTATTACTTGGTCAAACCAAACAAAATCTTATCTCCTAAGTAGCCAGTACCAGAAATTACAAGCCTTTCTCTCTGGAAAAAAAAAAATTTTTTTTTTTCACTGCCTCCAGGTAATTCCCACTAACAACAAGGTCAAATGTTATCCTACTGTTGAAGTTATTTTGCATTATCCAGGGGCTAGAAATCTGAACTGCTTTTCTAGCAGATTATATCAACAAACTTGGGTGTGCTTGCTGCCTTAGTGCTGGGGTAGACTCTCACAAATTCCTTCAGACAGAAGGAAAGGTACAGAGCTGTCTCTGACACTGTGCTATTCATATCTGCAGGAAATAAGGTTAACTAGACTCTAGTAGAAATCACTGTCAGTATCTCCAAGAGGGCACCACACCAACAGAGGCCCTCTAGGGATATGGGAGCTAAAACGGCAATGAATTAGGTCAACTTTAAGTTAGTGTTCAAACTGTAACAAGGTAGCTCAAAACCTAATGCTTACTCATCCTGAAGCTACCCAGGTCTCCAAATCCCAGGCTAAAGTCCCAAGGCCCAGGGCACTAGATATAGCTCCACCCATCCAGTTCAACTGGGTTATACTCTGGTAAAAACAGTCCTCTCCTCACCCCAAGTAGGGATCATGATGGCGCAAAGCCAGGTTGTGGGCACCGCTGAAGCACTGCATAGCCAAACAAGCACCCTAGGGCCGCTGTCACCACCCAGAAGTAGAGCAGATGCCCCTGGCTTTAGCTCACTGCAGCCGGCATTGTTTACGCTCTTTCACTGCGTTAGCTTGTGATAGGCCTGGAAAGTCCCCCGTACTGTCCACCAAGACTTCCAGCATGGGTTTGGGATGCTTGACCCTAGCCCGCAGGTTGACACTTACGCTCCCAGGCAGGGAGAGGTCGGGGGCCCTAAGGTCCAAGCAGAATCAGCAGGAATACCCGGCGGGCGGTGGCGGCATTGGTGCGGCGGGCTGCTGGGAAACGCCTCCTCCGGGGGCGGGGCCCAGAGCTAGCAATCAGAGTGCCCGCCCCCTCCGCTCCGGCGGCCCCCCCCATTCTATTTTCTCTCTATTTTCTCTCTCTCTCTCTCTATTCTCTCTCTCTCTCTCTCTCTCTCTCTCTCTCTCTC
>NW_004567116.1:8594479-8603370 GCF_000260355.1 Condylura cristata | reverse complement strand
ACACACACACACACACACACACACACACACACACCCCTTAAAGGGGCCGCAACATACCTTCGCCAAAGGATCTAAAGGGCTCTGGGTGTTTCTTGCACTCTACAGAGGGTCTCCACACGAAAGGTGAATGAAGGATCAACTAAGAAGACTTTACCACGGGTGGTTGGAACACTTTTGGGGTGGTAATAAAGGGAAAATGTTCCAGAAACAAAGGAGATGACCAGTTCCTGCTATCACAATCCTAATTCTCCCAGGATTGAAAATAAAATTGCTGTGTGAACTAGCCAAAGCATTAGGGTAAATATATAGTCCTCGTTATGTAAGCGACTTATTCTATTAACTTAAGAAGTTAGTGTTTTTCAAATGGCAACTCAAAGGCACTGAAATGAACTCAGACTGTATACCTCACCCTTTCAGACTTCCCTCTCTTCTACAGAACATGAGCATTACCAAACAATGATAGAAGAAAGTAATGGGAAGTGAAATAGAAAAACTATATTCTCCACCTTGTGGTAAAATGCAATTCTTAAAATGGCCAAGAATTCACCCCAAGTATATGTAGATAAAGAAATTTTACATGTAGGGCTCTCCCTGGTGGCCTAAGGGGTTACACCCGGAAGCTAGACACAACCACTTCAGCGCAGTTCCCTGCCCAGCCAGGGAAGTGACCCACCTGGGGAGGCAGACTTCTGCTTGGCCTGATGCTTCCCTCAGCAGCATACTTTGACAATCTGCCTGTTCTGCTCCCCACTCTGTCTCTGGTGAATGATCACCACCCCTGCACCTCTGGCCTATACCCCAGTTCTGTATGCATAAATAAATAAATATTTTAAAAAGAAATTTTACATGCAAATATACTTGTGATGCTCAGTAATCTAATTCTTGAGAAAACTGTAGAAGCTAGATTAATATCTCAGGGAGTTAAAAAACAGTCCCTAAATTCTCCATAGTTTATCAAGGTTAAAATTTTCTGCACATAGGATGGATTTCTCCTCTATCCCAGTTTTTGAAGGGTTGACTGCATTTTGTGTCTCCTCCATACCACTGGGAAAGAGAATTATGTGTTTATTAAACCTGTGTTCCTCCATTTATGGTAGATGAATAAATTGTATCTTAACTATAATCTTAAACTCCAGGCCAGTATGGGAATCAATTTAGTGAAGCTAAAGACCATTTGTAAGAGGTCAATCATCTTTGGTACTGAATAATGGGTTCAGGTGGAAATTTAGACTCCAAAGTGCAGGTGTGAAGACTATATTGGGGAGTAGACCCAAGCTACCTTTATTCTAAAGGACTTAGTGAATTCTAGGCCAAGGCTGCTGCAAAAGAAAAACTGATTCAGATTGGAAGCCTAATTTTGAACTGCCAAGAAAATCTCATCCTAAAATGTACCTAACTGTGAATGATACATCTGAATTAGATAATTAGTACTTCCTTACATTAGATCCCCACTAAAATTATCACCCTTCTGAAGGTAATGGCTTGCAGATCAGCCTTCCCACTAGATTTTGAGCTCCTCAAGGGCAAGGGCAGAAGTATATCTTAGTCATCTTTTTCTCCCATTGTGATACAAAATGAATATTTAACAAATATTTATCACAAAAAAAATCTGACCAACAAACTCTCCGACACAGGAATCCAGCTTGATTCTGTAAGCAGAGTTCAGAGTAAGCGGAGTTCTGCGAGTATATGTATGCCATGTACACAAGTGGATAATACCCAATGCTGTTTATCGATTTTAAAATTAGAGAGAAAAAACATCCATTGATTGTACGGCTGTTTCAGATATCAGAGCTCAATTATTGTTATAGTGAGTTCTATCATCTGTCCCAAATGTGTAGACATTTTCTATATATTTCTGAATATATAAAATATCATAATCCAAATATAGTCCATCTCATTTGGGTTTACTGCTTCCTTTCACGATAGCAAGAAGAGACTAAACTGAACATGTAAAGCCTTCATACTTCAATAAATTACCAAGTAGTAGCAGTGTCCTTAACCTGCAGAAACTGTTTAGGAAATGATACACATATTATCTATTCATATGAGTAAAATATGGATGAGAACATGGAAAAATAATAACTCATGTACTAGGAAGTGGCATTTCTTGAGCTTTTAAAAAATACCTTTCTTCACTGTAATGTTCCTTTCCTGCAACAAACTAATCATAGAATGAGTATACATATAACCAGAGAAAAAAGGGAAATTTTAAGTATTAACTAGAATTCCTTATTAGATCATATTCAATGAAGGAATGAAAGCAAGTTAGTAATAAAGAGCAGGTACTCTGGAGCTAGAATGCTGGCTTCAATGGCTGTGGCATTATCTGTTCTGTGAGTTTAGACAAAGCCCTATCTTTCTGCACTTCTGCTTTCTATTTGTAAAACAGAAAAAAAATGGTAACTACCTCATGGGGTGATTAAGAGAATTTTACAGATTAAGTTTATTGTGTTTGTAAAGCACTCTGAACACTGCTTAAAATAAAATGATACATGTAACTATTTGATAGATAAAACACACATTGTTAAGTAAATACCACCTATCTTCTCTCTCATATTCTTTTTAAAACTGAGAAGTAAATGGATAGCCCTTCCCACTGAATGCTCCTATCTTGGATTTCCCAGCTGTGAACAGCAGCATTAGGTAAGGATCAGAGAGCTAAGAATTTTATCTTAAGTAAAACTAACTGGTGTATAACTTTCACTCTTTTTAGTACACAGTTCTGAGTTTTGACGGTCATTGATCCATTATCACAATTAAGAATATCACCAGTAGATTAAAAAAACTGCTTGTGCCCTTTTATTGTCCATTCCTCAACTTCTGATTCAGAATCAGTTTCTGTTCCCACAGTTTTGTCTTCTACAATGTCATATAAAAAGAATAAAGTTTGTGCTGGTGGGACTGCAAACCCATACAACCACTATGGAAAACAGGAGGTTTCTCAAACTGCTAAAAATGGAGTTTCCATATGACCCAGCAATCCCACTCCTAGATATTTACACAAAAGACACAAAAACACTGATTCAAAAAGACACCTGCATCCCCATGTTTACTGCTGCTTTATTTACAATTGAAAAGACATGGAAAGAACCCAAATGCCAAAAAGTAGATGACTGGATTAAAAAGATGTGGTACATATTCACAACGGAATATTACTCAGCAACCAAAAAAAATAAATAAACACATGCCTTTTGCAGCAACATGAATGGAGCTGGAAAAGATCATGCCTAGTAAAATAAGCCAGAAAGAAAAGGAAAAATAGCTGATGGTTTCTCTCACAGCAGGAATATAATGGATCAGATGAGAAAATAATAATAGTAATGAACAGCTATATACGAGACATTTTATGGGGGTGGAGTGGGGGATGGAATCAAGAACAGTGGGGGAAGGGAAGTCCACTGGACTATGGTGATGACACATGGGTGATTTGGTGATGGGAAGCCCATGGGATTACAACTGAGAAGGAAAAAGGCACAAAATGATGTAAAAATAAATTATTATATTAAAAAAAAAAGAATAGTTAGTTGTCTTCCGAGTCTGTTTTTTCCCACTGAGAATAATTCACTTAAGACCATTCATGTTGTTGCACACATCAGTAACTTGTCCCTTTTTATTTCTGAGTAGTACTCCATGGTATGAGTTAAAATATTCAGCTCATTATTTACCTGTTGAAAAACATGTGGGTTTTAGCAATTTTAAAGAAAACTGTTATAGATTTCTGTATGAATACAAGTTAATATTTCTTGGGGAAATACCCAGGAGTGGGAATGCTGGGTAATAGGGTAAGTGTATATTGAATTTTATAAAAGACTTTGAAACTATTTCCCAAAGTGGTTGTATGAAAAATGGTTGTATGAACCATTTTTGTATTCCTCTTCTACAGCAAAATATGCAAACTGAAATGTAACTGACTATTACTTACTTACTTAAATGTAACTTCTGGTATAAATGTATTTTATACCCATGAATTAAAGCTGGTTCTTTCTTCAATTTATTACTAATGGTTTATAACTTACTCTTTTAGTTATAAATCAGTCACTGATCATTTGGTATGAATCTTAGATGCTACTTAACATTTTCAAAGGAAAACTAAGTATCAATGAAAACTACTTTTTAAAATCTCAATCACGAATAACAATACCTGATTATCCTGTCTGTGTCCAAACAAAGCACTTCTAATAAGAACAAACCAAACTAGGAATTATATACCTGTTAGTCAGACTGGTTTTCCAATACTCAGATGAGTTTTCCCACAACTACCATAATAATCTGCTTTATATGAGCAAGTTGTATTTTTAAAAAGCTTACAAGAAAGTACTAAGAAACTTATTATAAATACTCTGTCCAGTGTTTTTTTTTTTTAAACAAATTTAAAGAGGGGGCATCTATAATTTTTGTATTGTTGGGGGGATGTAAATTAGCACATCCATTTTGGAAAACATTTGCTAGTCCCAAGATAATTGAAAGTATATCACCACACAAAAACTTGTACATAAATGTTTATAGCACCATTATTTATATTAGCCCCCAAATGGAAACAACCCAAATATTCAACTTGTGAATGGGGAAAAAAAATTGTAGCATACCCACACAATGGAATGTCATTCAACCATAGAAAGGAATTAAGTGCTGAAATATGGTATAATACGGGTTATCCCTGAAAACATGCTACGCATAAATCAGACAAGGTATTAAGTTATATGATTCACTGGTATGAAATGCCCAGGTTATGCAAATCCAGGTTATGCAAGAGCAGTAGTTGTCAAAGGTGGTGGCTAACAGGAGGGAGGGTACGTGGAAGATGAGGAATATCTGCTAATGGGTATGAGGTCTCTTTGGAGGGGGTGACAGTCACAAAACTTTGTGAACATATTTCAAGTCACTGAGTATGTGAATTATATTACAAATTGAAAATTCCACCAACAGGAAAACAAACAAGCTATGGTATAGTCACAGAAAATAGTCAAGATAATGCAACAAAAACAAATTAATACAGCTATTAACAGCAATATGGTTGAATTTTTCACAAACCATGCTGAGAGAAAAACAGCAGGTTGCTGAAGAATAGCACTATGATCATATATATCAAACTAATGTGCTGTTAGGGGCCCATATCTATACCTTTATGGTTAAATTAAAAAGAAAATTATGTGGAGGATATATTGAAAACTCAGCACAGTAAAAAATGCAGGTAATACAATCTGGAATGCAATCAAGAAGAGCTGACAGGATACTGGTAATGATCTATTTCTTGCAACGCTAGTAAGAACACAGGTGTTCACTTTTTAAAATAATTTGTAACAAATAATTTATTATGTTTAATATAATTAAATATTCCATGACTTTAAAAATTAAAGGGGAAAAGTTCTACCATCAGCTAGGAGGATCTTATAATTTTAAAAGTTATATGCTGTAGTTTTTCAAGCAGAAGTATTGGAATGTAAACTTTTTTTTTAATCTGAGTGTAATAAGCTGGAAAGAAGGAAATTTATCCCCAAATCCATGCTGACCTTTAACTAATTAAATCTCAAGCATTTGATCTTTGGGGGCCTCAATGTTGCCCAATATAAAATAAGTCACTTGCATTAACAACTCCCACACCCTTAAAATATTACAAAACAAGTGCTCTATAACAACTATACACAATGAAAAACATGTTTGCAATTCCATGGTTTTTAGAACTAAGATATATACATCATGTGTTAAATGTTTGTGAAATGCTCCTATTTTAATGGTAAAAGTCTCATAGATCCATTCTTTATCCCTGATTAAATTACCATAAAAGAATGGAGGTTTGCTTTATGCTATTTTCACGGGTGTGGTAGGAAAGCGTTCACAACATGTGGGTTCTACACCATTTCATTTTTTCAGCTACTTCTAAGTCTGGGAGAATATATTTTATCCCTAGGTCAAAAGGTAGGAAATTCAAATAGGTCACTCAAAAAAAAAATTAATTATCAGACTCTTGGTAAAGAAAGTAATGTGGTGAAAGGCCAAAATATTGATTGAAAAAGTCAGAGATACGAATTGTTCTTCCTTCTCCACTCTTGTAGTACCAAGGAGAGTTTCTGCGTAATCTAGTAGCATCTAGCATTTGTAGCACCATGTGATCAATATTATATTTTGAGCAGGCCCACCTAAGTTTTATGTTTAGGGTGACACCCAGCTGAGCATTCTACTATCCACCATCACTGGAGAGGCATTTAAAAATGATGCATTAAAAGTCTAGGACCAGATGACATCAATGGAGAATTCTGGCAGATTATTTAAAGAATATTACTCCTTCTGAAATTCTTTCCACAAATCAAAGAAGAGGGAGTACATCCAAGCTTAATCTATGCGGCCAACATAATCTGGAAACCAAAGCCAAACAAAGATATTACACCAATATTGCTGAAAAATCTGATGTAAAAATCCTCAACAAAATAGTAGTATTTTAAATCCAACAACAAATAAAAGAACCAAGTGAGATTCATTCCTACAATGTAAGGATGGTTTGACACATCCAAATAAATGTAGTACATTATAACACTGTCTTTAACAGAAGGACAGTAACAGGACAAAACCCACATGATCATCAACTGATGCAGTAAAAAGCATTTGACAAGATTTAATACATTTCCATAGGGAAAACACTACACAAATTAGGAATAGGGTAAAACTATCTCAATATAACAAAGGGTACTTAAGAAAAGTCCACAGCAAACATCATACTCAAGGTGAAAGCTTCTCCTCTAGGACTAGGGACAAGACAAGGATGCCCTCACTAGCCATTCCAAATATTGGAAGTCTTAACCAGTGCACTTAGAAGGAAATAAGTCTTATTTATTGCCACAGCACCTAGCAAAATAATTTGCACTCTAATATATAATTGTTAAAATAGTACAATTTCATCAAATCACAGGAGTCTTAAAATATAGGTTGTTTATGTAAATTTTTGTTGTGTGATTGTATCAGGAAAACACAGTATACTTAAAGGAATTGTGAAGTTCTTTTTTTTAAAAAAGATTTATTGATTTGGCCCTCCCTGGTGGCGCAGCATGTTAAAGCACAGCACTAAGAAGCTAAAGCCACTTCCACATGAGTTCAACCCCCCCCTACCCGGAGGGTGACCACATGGCAGGGCATAAATAAATAAATGGGATTCTTTAACTTGCTGTGCCACCAGGGAGAGCCCTAAAGATCTTTTCAAAGTGAAAAATTATTCAGGGCCTCCCTGGTATCACAAGGGGTTAAAGCACAGAACTATGAAACAATCACAGCCACTGCAGCAAGAGTTCGATCCCCAGCCAGGGAGCTGACCCACATGGCACAGCACATCTCTCCTGTCTCCCTGCTACTCCCCTAGTAACAGATTTCAGTAGATCTACCTGTTCTGTTCCCCACTGTCTCTGGTGAATCCTCTCACCCACCACACCTCTGGCCTGTACTCCAGTTTTTGTATGCATAAATAAGCTCTTTTCTTAAAAAAAAAGAAAAGAAAAATTATTTAGCAATATTCTTTTCACTGTTACCTGCTTTTTTATTATAAAATCTATTTTAAAAAGGTAATTTTAAACTCTCTCATTTGGCAAAGTTACAGCAGAACACTTAAACTAAGGCACAAAGGTTAAATGCTTATGGTAAGATTTTGCCTTATACATGTTAAGAACCCCTCCCCCTGAATATTCTTATTATTCTCTGCTCCAAAGGACACTTGCACTTATTAGATCATGTGGAGATACTCTATGTTAGGCACTCAACTATATGGTAAGTATAGGCTATGCGATCCCTGGAGCAAGATACTATGAAAATTTAATAGAAGCACCTAATCTAGACATAAGGATCAGGGAAGAGATCCCTGAGAAAGTGGTATTTCTACTGAGAACTAAAGGAAAATAAATTAATAGTGATCACCCAGGCAAAGGCATATATGACTGGAGATTAGAAAGAATAGTTCAGGCACGTATGTGAAAGCCTAAAGAGGCAGGCAAGAGTAAAGAACAGAGCTGTAATTCATTTAGGCATACAGGGCCTGAGAAAGAGGGGCAGAACGAAAAAGGGCAGATCATAAAGACCCAGTGACTTTATATGAGGTACAGTACTAATAGATTGCCTGGCAAATTACCGAGCACTCAGAATATAGAGCCATGATTATTGTGCTGTTGTTATTATAAGCATCATGCCAGAGTCACTAAAGGATTTTAAATTGACTTTAGATTCAATAAAACCGTATTTCAGTCTTCTGGTCCAAGAACAACCTCAGTTAGCCTAGAGCTCTTAGAGCCACGTAGGAAAATTCTCTCCGGTCTAACAGATAGCTTCTTTGGATACATACACAATTTATTCCTTTGTATCCTACAGAAAGCAGATCTACCATTAAACAAGTAAATGTCATTTTACGATACTCATGGGACTGTCTGTATCTTGTTCAGAGGAATCTCCCATATTAATTATTGCTCAAAACAAGCAAACAGTTCTCAAAAGTGTAAAACAAAAAAAAATTTTTTTTTCATTTACTATACAGGCATTTCTGATGGGAAATTTGGTCTTTACTCCCAAATGAAGCACTCATGCAGAAGATTGGAACTTTTCATGAGACATTTTTTCCAAAAAAGAAATTACCACATAAAAGAGGGCTAAAACATGGAAAACTCCTAAAATCCACTAACAAGAGACTTCATATTGCAAGCAGATAAGGGCATAAATTTATGAAATCAAGCACTACAAATAAACATTAAAAAGGAGAAAATTACAGCAAAAGTGATTAGAGAACAAGATGTTCCAGGTAGAGAAATACGCCAGCTCTTTACCCCTAAAATATCAGTTTTGTTATATAACTTTTTCCTAAACAAATGCAAGAAAAAAAAGCTCTCAGTCTTCTTAAACATATATATTGATAATCATTT
>NW_004567116.1:8592121-8594069 GCF_000260355.1 Condylura cristata | reverse complement strand
GGTGAGAGGCTTCACCAGAGACAGAGTGGGGAACAGAACAGGCAGATGGATGAAGTACACTGCTGAGGGGAGCAGCAGGCGCTTCTCAGTGCTGTGCTTTAACCCGCTGGGCCACCAGGGAGGGTCCCTAAGGGAATCTTACTAAGTAAATGGTTTCAATGTAGCATTTCTGAATCTGAATTTTATATTTTGTACTTTCCTTATCCAACCTTTGTGATCAAGCTAACACTTTTAGTTATCTTGTAGCAGGTGTACCCTAACTTTAGCTCAAGATTTAAAGAACCAAGCAGGCTGAAATTGTGCTTTAAGAGTGACTATAGTGATCTGCCTAGGGCAAATCGAAATTTGTGATAACCACTTAGGCTACTGAAAAGCTCTTGGATTTACTTCCTGGTCGTTGATTTTCCAATAAATAAAACGCTAAATATTTTAAGTCTTGTGTATGGAAAAAAAAGTACCACCAACATTAAAGGAAATGAGGTTCATTTCAAGAAATACTTGGACTACCCAATTTTTTCCTTCATTTTTAAAGAAAGGACTAAAGCCATTTTAAGTAAAATCCCTAAGAAATATATTCAAGATTTCAAAAAAGTAGGTACTGTATCTCTTAATAAACCAAAAATAACAAAAATGTCTCTTGATAAAAAAACAAGAGACATAAGGTCATTAATGTTTATCTGACATCACATCTATGCCAAAATGTGCCACCATTTGACTGAAGCAGACTTTATGCTTTGATTACATCTCCAACCAAAAGTCACATGTCAGAACTGATAATGACTGTTATCAAGTCAGCAAAAACAATGCCTTCATGGGACTTGGAGGGTATTTGTTTAAGATTTAAATTTCCTCTGAGAGATGAAGAGAACTGTGTGAATTCATGTTTAGCTTACTATTTCATGTGTGTGTATGTAAAGATAACAGAAACAATTATACGTAAATGCATATACATAGGTTAGTATATGAACTAGCTCTGTCCACTGAGGTCTAGGAACAGTGACACCCAATAATGAGTACCAAGCCCCCAGATTTTGGTTTCAAAATACAAAGAAGGAAACAGGTTCTGTGGAGAAATGGCTGATACTGGATTTGGACAGGGAAATGTAAGATAAGCCTAGAGTGTCCTGCAGACCAGGAAGTAATCCAAGACTAAACTAACCAAAAAGCATGTGGCATGTTAAAGGGACCTAACAGCAAACCTAAGAGTTCCCCCTGGTCAAAGATAGAACAATTTGAGTTAAAAAATGAATACTAGAGAATCAGATTATAATTCAAAGTACAAGTAGATATACATACTGACAGAAATGGTTGACTAAGGAAATATATGGGGGAGGAAAGACAGATCTTACAAAATTCCAAACAATGTATGTAGATACTCTTCTCTCCTAGAAGTAGATCTCAATCCCACCACCTATTTTAAAGGTGGTCGAGGGTGACTCAGTTCAAAAGAATAGCTAGAGGATGGGGAAAATACTAACTTTACTACTTAAACTGTAAAGTACTACTTTAACCAAGTGATTACCAATGATGTCATGTAGATATCACATGTGCGCTAATACAAAATGATAGTATACTGTAGCATTCTTTCCAAAAACACATACATCTTACCTAATCGAGAGAAAAACAACCCCCAAAAGGGGACATTCCACAAAATAACTACTAGTATTCCTCAAAACTGTCAAGGTCATGATAATAAGGAAAGACAGGAACTGTCCCAGACTGGAGGAAACAAAGACAGACAACAGCTAAATGAAGTATATAACCCTGGAGTCAATCCTGAAACAGAAATGTGATTTGAATAGAAAGTGCTGAAATCCAACAAAATCTGGAGTTTAGTTAAAAGTAATGTGCCTGGCACATCTTCAAACAACTAGCAACAACAAATGTTGGCGAGGATGTGGAGAAAAAGGAACTCTCCTGCACTGCTGGTGGGAATGCAAACTAGTAC
>NW_004567116.1:8586132-8591021 GCF_000260355.1 Condylura cristata | reverse complement strand
CAGAGACAGAGTGGGGAACAGAACAGGCAGATCAACGAAGTACACTGCTGAGGGGAGCAGCGGGCGGGTCAGGACAGGTCTGCCACGCCATGTGGTCTCCTCCGGGGTAGGCGGGAATCGAACTCATGAGGAAGTGGCTTTAGATTCTCAGTGCTGTGCTTTAACCCGCTGCGCCACCAGGGAGGGCCAACAAATTTTTCTTTTTAATGGAAGTACTTACACACCTAAACAGAATGGCTAGCATCCCTCACCCACCCCAAAAAAATAGATAAAACTAAATGTTAAAAAAAATATGGAGTAAAATGGTACTGCCACTTTGGGAGACAGCTGGCAATTTTTTTTTTATAAAACTAAACATTTTTTATACCACAAGATCCAGTACTCATATTCCAAAGTACTTAACTAAACAAAAAAATGTATTTCTACATAAAAATCTGCACACAAATGTTTATAGAAGCTTTGTTCATAGTCAAAAACTATGACAAAAAGAGATAGCCTTCTATGTTTGTATGATTTTAATTATGCAACACTCTAGAAGAGGTAAACTATGGAGACAGTAAAAAGATGAACTAGGTAAAGTCTAGGGGAGTTTTAGGGCTAAAGCTGTCCTCAATGACATTGCAATGGTGAATAAATGACATCATGCATTGTCAACACCTACACAACTTTGTAACATAAAAAGTAAATAAAGGCATGAAACCACCTCATTAAAGGAGACAAAGGAAAGGTGTTGACCTAAGTAGCTTCCGAAGTGAATTGAGTTTGTAAGGTCAGAGGCAAAAGGAACTGCACACAAGTACTCTATCACACAGATGTTTCACACAGGAATATAGGCCAACACTGCTGACGCAAGTCATGTCTACTCGAATTGAACAATTAAGTAAATAGACTGTGGATGGTGGAAGTCAGATTTCTCACTGTCATGGGAATTCACAGATCAGCAAGGAAAGAAGGTTAGATGATCTATGTAGTAATAATGGAAAACAGTTGGAAACACCAGTAACATTCCTGTTTAACTTCATGTAGCTAAGGGTGACTACATGTAGAAATACTTAAGCTAATATAGATACAAGCTAGCTATTTCTATAGACACAAGTTAGCACAGACACATTTCTTGCCTCTATTGGCTGAGAGACCCTAAAAGAAAGACACCTTAATAGTAGTATGAGAACACACAGAGCCCAGATCTTGGTTTCTAATGCTGTTTGCCAATAAAAAGAACTGGGACTTCATAGAGAAATGGTTGATTCCAGCACCATGATAAGAAATAAACAGAACCTGGAGCAAACTCCAGTGCCAGAAAGTAAGAAAATGCTCAAAAATAATTATACAAACACACACACACACACACACACACACACACACACGGCACAGGAGTCAACTTGAAAGAGCTCCCAATGAGCAAGACTAGAAGAGTTTGAACAGGAAATAAGTCATTTGGGAATACAATTCAAGATACAAGATAAGTATCCTCTAGTCCATACTAATACAAATGCATACTTGAGCACGCTAATAAATGGCAAAAGAGCAACAAATTTCCCATGCAGGAGAATTCCAAAATAAATTATGTAGATGCTCCATCCTAAAGGACAGGGAACACAACCCCTTACCCTGAAAGTGGAGGCTGCAAATAGTTACGTCCTTGCACAGAAGTCAGCAGGGAAGGGGAAACAGAAACTTTACAGTGGTGAAGCCTAATGAAGGCTACTTCAACCAGGTGAATAGTCAGTATCAAGTCAGAAATCAACGTTGATAGTCTGTTAGTCTACAGCATGAAAGTGACACTATCACTGAGATCTGCCTCAAGTCCCATTTATTCAAATCCAATCATGAGAAAATCATTAGGTATATCTCAATAGAGGGACATCCTACAATATACCCAACCAGTACCCCTAAAAATTTATACAGATTTGTAAGTTGTTATTGTTGTTTTTAAAGATTTGTTTATTTATGCTTACAGAACTGGGTACAGGACAGAGGTGTGGTGGGTGAGAGGATTCACCAGAGACAGCAAGGAGCAGAACAGGCAGGTTGACAAAGTACACTGCTGAGGGGTGGGTGGGCCAGAAGAGGTGGGTGGGCCAGAAGAGGTCCCCCACACCATGTGGGTCAACCCCCTGACTGGGGATCGAAATAGTGGCTGCACTGGCTCTGAAGAGCCTCAAAATGCAGTGCTTTAACCCGTTGCGCCACCAGGGAAAGCCCTGTAAGTTGTTGTTTTTTAATTAAAGGGGGAAAAAAAGCAGGAGGGAGGAAATCAGACCTACCCCTTCCGTTGTCACTAACATAGCACTATCATTTTTCCAGTTATCTTATTTGAAAACTTTCCAAATGAGTCTGCTGAGATAGAACTCACATCCAAAGATACAATAACCCAGCCGCTGGCTAAGTATGCACTATTTTTTATCACTTCATCAAATAATAATATATAGCTTTGGCCAATTTTGTTGACAAATATTTTTTGACCACCTTTTCTGTTCCAAATATTTGAGGTACTGAAGTAACCTAACAGAAAAAGAATCTGCACTCTGATTTAATTTGTGCGGAATCAAATATACAAGCAAACAATAAATGCCCTATCAGACAGCAATAAACTCTATGAAGTGAATCTAAAAAAAAGGAAAGTGAGCAAGAAGGGTAAGGTAATTGGGGCTTAGAAAATGCCTCTTTAAGGAGATGACCTTTGAGTTGAGACCTGAGTAGAGCCAGTATACAAAGACAGGCTTGAGATAGGGGCAGAACAGGGTGGGAAGTTCCCATTGGAGAACACCACCACAAAGGTCAAAAAGAATAAGCTTAATGTCTTTGCTATACAGCAAGCAGACAGGACAGCCACCCTGATAAAAATAAGTCACATATTCTGAACCAGAAGGAGAATCACTTTAAAATTGTAAGCCTCTCCAATCTATCAATCATAATTAGATCAAGATCCTAATTTTATGCTCTCTCTAGTCCTCCTACCCACTGTTACAGCTGTAGGGTAAATACTGTATTTTTAATTGCTCCATCTTCCCTCTTAAAAACTACCATGTCTATTAATCATGACACTGATAGAAGTGTATTAAAAAAGAGAATAGAATCTACCTATAAACTGCTCCTAATTTCTCCCAAACAGATCCTATTATTTTCATATAGTATAATCATAAATGAAAAGCCAAGGCCCTGGCGACAGATTAACCTGAGTTCAAAACAATTTCACAGTTGTATGATCCTGAGCAAGCTGCATAACTTTTCTAAGACTCAGTTTCTTATCTGTAAAAAGTTTAAGGATTAAAACTAAATGTGGTACACTGAGTATTCAATAAATGTTAGCGACTGCTACTAAAAGTATCTGAGCATTTATTTTGTCCAAGTATTACATCTAGGCCAGAAGGATTACAGAAACAATTTGTAGCAGTAAATTGTTTTTGAGAGATAAAACTATTAAACTCTCTTAAGTCAGGAGCTGCCTTTCTGTGGCTTACAAGTACATACCCAAAATCCAAAACAATGTTTAATGTATAGTTGGCATCAATCTCAATATTGAATAAATGAATGAGAAAGGCACCACTAAATCAAAGGAACTTAAGAGAGCCTGCACTCACCAATAAAAAGGAAAGTTTTCAGGGGGAAAAGGGTAATCACACACACAAAGAAAAGTTTTCATTCTCCATCAACACATTTTTTAAACAACAACATAGGGCATTATAAAAGTTGGTTATTGTTTTTAATTCCTCCCCAAACCTAGAATAATGTTCATAATATTAAATGTACATACATAATTTATTGCCATTAAACTCTACTGTTACATTCAAAGTTGGTAAGACTTTAAAAGTAATAAAGTACAAGTTAGATGAACAGTTATGGAATATCTCTGCATGTTGGTGAGTGAACAGACTTTCAAAAACTAATATTTTTTCTCAGGAATTTACCAACTGGTTTAATTTATACTGGTAAACTGATTTTACTTTTCTCTACAGCATCAAATTTTACAAAAGCAGCATTATTGTTTGTCCAGTCACTTAGGAAAAGTCCCAATCTGTTACAATTTCTTAGCAGTTTCAAAAGATTGTTAGCTTAATTTATTGTCTCTTTAGGTCAAAGAAGGACTTTTCAGGGTGATGAAAATGGATAGAGGAGTTCACCTCTTTAAAAATGATTTTCAATTACTATATTTATGCATAAAATAAGACAGGCAAGATTTCTGGGCCAAGATTCGATGCCTTGGTTCCCAGGAGAATTAAATTGGAGTCATGCATAAATTTGGGGCAAGTTCTGCAAAATCCACTTCACCCTCTATTGGTGCTGAATGAAAAACTCATTGTTAGGATTCATCGACACGAATATATTTTCCTAACACACAGTAGCACTCTGGCAACATCACTTCTATCATTTTTCCATCCTATAAACAAAACGGGATACATTTAAATCCTGCCTGACAATGACCACGATTGCAGGGTGAGGAGCTCAACAGCCAAAGAATGCAAAAGAGCTAAAAAGTAAGAATCTAGTTTACCGAGTCCCTACTTGAAAGTACCAAAGGCCTGTTTCGCCTACACTGCTGGCTATTGTATCTCCCCAAAACCTTCAGAGCTGGAAAGATACACGAACTCTACTGACACCTTTTGAGACAGAGAGCGCCAGGCACAAGGGCGGAGCGGTGTGAACGGAATCGTTAAAATCGCAGCAAGCCGGGAGGGGCACAGGTGCACAGGCAGGCCCGGGATCGCAGTCCTGCCCGCTCCGGGACGATCAGGCCCTCCACAACCACGCCGCCGTCACCGGCTCCAGGGCACCCATTCATTCATTTGACAATCACGCGAGGGGCTTGGTAGCCGGGTCGGCTCGCAGGGCCCACGCCCCAGCCCCAGTGCGGGAACACCCTCAGCCGCCAGGCGCGGCCCGGCGCC
>NW_004567116.1:8570303-8586012 GCF_000260355.1 Condylura cristata | reverse complement strand
CGCCTCGCCGCTCAACTCGCCGGGTTCCACGGGCGAGGGAGGCGCGCGCCCGCGGAGGCACCCCCGCCCCGGGTTCAGAGACCCTCCGCGCGCGCGTCCGCGGGGTCTGAGGGCCCAGGCGGGTGGGTCGGGACCACCACCCACTCACCTCCGCCGGGTCCGAACCGAGGGGCCTGCTCCAAGCCGTTTGAAACCGCTTGGGCCGCCGCACACCCCGCAGTGTCCTCGTTGTTTATTGGTCCTCGACGGACCGCCCTCCGTCCATTCATTGGTCCATTTGAAAGGAGTATGGGCACGCGCCGTGGGCAGCCTTAAAGGGGCCGTGCGCAACCGTGTTTCCCTGTGGACCTTTCACTGTTCGCTCTGGTGCTTGAATGTATCTGGAACCAAAGCTGCCGAGGACCCAAAGAAAGGCGGAGGGTGTGCGGACTGCGGTGCATCCCCAGCCATCAGCGTGTTTCCTTTATCTAACAGCAGCCATTTCGGCTGCTGTCAACACCAGACAGGTTTCTTTTTGTTTGCTTGTTTTAAAGTCATTTCATTCACTGAATGTTTATCGCTGGGAGGTGAGGGAGGGAAGCCGAGAGGCAGCTGCGTTGTAGTGGTAGGAGCAGTGAATGGAACCCGGACGCGGGGCTGTGATCTTGGACTTGCTCTGAGCAAACCACTTTTCTCAGGCAATCATCTGGAGCTTAGTATCCTCATCTGCAAAATGAGATAACAGTGTTTGCCTTACAAGCTTAATGTGAGGATTTAACATACATAATTGTCTGGGAAAGGCCTTTGAACAATAACGCATTCTGCGAACGTTTAATAGTCCTGTTATTTACTGAAATGGGAGCGCTAGCTAAGGCTATCTCTAGAATTCTTGTTTAACTCTACATTCAGTATTTCCATGAATAAGATGGCCTTAGTTTCAAGGAATTTGGAGACTGCAACGATCAGAGGAAAACATAGACGAATCAAAATCCAAAGCAGTCTGAGAACTATAGAAAAGTTGTGGATGCTTAGAAAAGGAAACATTTGATGGAGAGGTTCAGGGAAGGGACTGGATTTTTAATGTGGGATTTAAAGGTTATGCAATCAGTAACAGGCTAAAATATGGAGAAGGGATGGGTAAAAGTAGACAATTGTTTTAAAAACTCAAATTAGCAAAGATGAACATTGACTTTGTCTGTAAATTGCCTTAGATGATCTCTGAAGTGGTATGCTACACACTTGACCAAAAACCCTACAAAAGCATGAGAATCGAGATTCAAGTCACCGTGTTCATTTTAAGAACATGCATGAAACTGCCTAGGGTGTGCATATCTAAAAGCCACCAAGTATGTGGAGGCTGTCACTCTGCAGAAGCAATGTGTGCCATTCCTTCATGACAGTGGCAGAATTGGTAGGTGTGCCCAGGCCAAACAGGGGGGCTGGACCCAGGGGTGGTGGCCTGAAAAAAAATGCTGAATTTTTATTGGACATGCTTAAAAATGCAGAAAGTAATACTGAATTTAAGGATTTAGATTCTCTGGGCATCAAGCACATCCAGGTGAGTAAAACCTCATCTGTGTCAAAGAACTTAAAGAGAGTATAGTCAGATGAGCGTCTCTGCCATATTGAGATGATGCTTATTGAGAGATTGTTCCTAAACCAGAAGAGGAGGATGCACAGAAGAAGAAATTCAAGAAACAAAAACTTATGTCCCAGGAATAAATTAAGCATACTAATAGATGCAGGGGAGAAGGGTCAAAACAGAGCAGGGAAGAGCACAATGGGCTGTGGTGATGGATCATGAGTGCTGTGGTAGTGGGAGAACTATAGGGAGAAATTAAATACAGTGCAAAAATGAACAATGATGTAAGAAAACATAAATTTAATAGAAATAAAAAATAAATAAATGCAAGTTAAAGTAAAAGCAGGAAAAAAGAAGAAAATTAACAACCTTTCACTTACCAAGACTTTGGGAAACAGACACTGAAATTCACTGTTGGTAAGATAACAACTGTTACAAACATTAAGGCATGTAATTTAGTGTTATTAAAATATAAAATGTAAACAATCTCTGGTCCAATATATTGCCAACTCTTAAGAATTTGTCCTACAGATTATACATACAAAGAAAAAATGTCAATTATTCACAGCAATACTGCATAAGATAGAAAATAAACCTTGAAATTACATGTCCAATAATAAGGAACTTGTTACATAAGTTATGGTATATCCATGTGATAGAACATTATGCAAATGTTAAAAAAGAATGTGCTGGTGCAGAAAAATGTGTAAATCTTATTAATTGAAGCAAGGCAAGCAAGTTGAAAAAAATCATATATGAAATGTTCTTTATTACACATGATTATAAATATATATGTATTTGTGTTCAAATGCCTGACAATGTTTAGAACATCCTGGAAATTCAAAAACCTATTTAGTGGGAAACTTGGTAGGGAGAGAAATGGATTTTTTTCTACTGAACTGTTCATTTAGGGAGTATGTTTAACATGTGGAAAAGTAGAAACAGTGGCACAGAAACAAAGTACATTGTATGCGGAGAACTGAATGTTGCAGTTGATTTTAGAACAATGTTGATATTGGGAAATAATGAGACACCAGATTTACAGAGAAGGTTAGCAACAAATTAGAGAATCTTGAATAACAAGGTAAGGAATTCATATTTTATTAAGTAGGCAATGGGGAGCTTATAGGTTTCTGAGTAGGGGAGTGACAAATTCAGAGTTGTCATTTAGGAAAACGAATTGGCTTGGTTATATAAAATAGGTTAGAACTAGAAGTCCAGAGCTAACAGCAGTGGAAATAATGAGAAAAGATGAGAGAAGGTGACAAAGTATTTTTCGACAGTCGTTCTTTTGCAGACAGCTGGGTGCCTTCCTGTCCTTTAGGCAGGCACATCAGTCCCAGGGCCCCTCCTGGGTCCAAATAGATTAGGGGCAAAGGTGAGGGTGGGGCCCATTAAGGGAGATGAGTCAAAATGTATGTCCGGATTTGAACCTAGGGGCCTGGGAGGTGGCATTTGCCCAAAGGTAAGCAGAAAGTCAGGAGAAGCCACTCTCAAGGAGTTTTAGGCCTGATTATTTTTAGATACCAATGAGACATTGAGATGATGCCAATGAGACATGGAGATGGAGTCATTTATTGATATGTAGGTCTAGGAAATGCACAATGAGAGCTGAGGAAGGAAATTAGGACTCAAGTGAAACAGAATTGGAATCACCTCCATAACGTGAAAAGATGAAATTGTGGTAGTTAGAAAGACCACAGAGAGTGGAGAAGCCAATCAGAGCAAAAAGGTCACAATAACCTTTGAGAAATGGACTAGGAGTATATAGAAAGAGTCTTCAGTCCTTGGTCATTGACATATTTACTTTATTTAAATATTATCAGAAATAAAACTGTAGATTACATTTAAAGAGAGGGTAATGGTAACCTGAAATTTGTTCAGTAAAGGACCGTGGAGTCTGGTTCCTAGTGTTTTTTTTTTTTTTTAAAAAGTTTATTTTTACATCATTTTTCACATTTTTTTTTCATCTCAATTGTAATCTGGTTCCTAGTGTTTTAAAACAAAATGGCAACATCCCTTTTTGTCTTAGATGGCTTAGGTGCGGTCTTACCAGAATGTGGCCCTTAGGTGTCTGGTTCCGTTCATTTGTGTACTCATTCCGCAAGTATTCATTGAGCACCTAGTATAGGTCTATCTATCTTATTCTAGGCCCTTGAGATGACCAGTAAACAAAATAGACAACAAAAAAGTTCTTCCTCTCATGTGGCTCACAATATAGTGAGGAAATGTAGACAATCAATATATAAATAAATTATATAGTGTGTTATTAGACGTTATCTGCTATGGACAAAGAAAAAAATAAAACAGGGTAAAAAGCAAGTGGGGTTAGATTGTAATTTTGTAAAGGGTGGTCAGAGTAGATTTCATTGAGATTACACTGGAGCAAAACTTGCAGGAGGCAAAGGTGTTAGCCATGAGCACATCTAAAGGAAGCACTAACCAGCGGGAGCAGCTCTTCAGAGACTGAAGATTAGGACCACAGCTGGCAGTTTGAGAAAAAGAGGCCAGATGAGCTGGCAGAGTAGTTAGTAGTAGGAGAGTAGCAGTGGGTGAATGTCTGCTAGATGGTGGAGGTGGGGAGTGGCGGATCCTATCGGGCCTCATACAGTACCTTTGCCCATAGTAGGTGTTCAATAAATGTTTGTTTATTGACTCCATCTTTTGGAGTCCAGGATTATCATCAAATAGCATTTTATCTATGTATTTTCCAGGTATGTGCGCTTACTTTATTCCAGGAGCCCCTTGATAGTCTTACATAAGCAGAGTATTAGAGGTCAGTGAAACCCTTTTGGGCAATGGAGATCAAAGTGAGCACTGTATTATTACAGCTGGAAGCTGGGCCCAAATGTCAAACATTGTGGCTTCTGGATAACTGTGCTGGGTGTTTCTGAAAAGCCTGCCAGGGTTGGGACAGTATTTATTCCATCATAATCACAAGCTGCATTCTGGTTGAAACACCCCTGTCAGGAAACTTGGATCCATATTTTCAACCGAAGAGTAGCAGCTTCAATGGTTAACTTTCTCTCAGGTTCCCAGGAGGTAGCTCAGTGACAATAATACAGATCTCAAACGGCTGTGAGGGGTGGAGGGTTAATGCTTTGACTTGCACTTGGTTGTATTTACTAGGTGCTGGTTGAATGAAGGAATGAATAACTTTTGCCCTTTTTCATAGCCCATTTGCCTAGCTTCCCTACCTTCCACCATCCCAGTGTAGGCTGTCCAAGAATTTTGACCACAGAATCATCACCCCCTCAATGAGGAAGGATGTATAACGGAGATACAGGGAACTGGCGAGCAAGCTTTCAGAGGCTGAACGGGAAACCAACTGACAAGAGCAGGATGAGCGTTCTTGGCTCTGTTTGTCTTATAAAATGAAATAAGCAGATTGTGTAGCTTGGGGCTAACTTCATTCAGCCTTGGGTTTAGACTCAGACCCTTAATTAGGCTGTCTGGATCTGTTTTAACACCATGTTAAGGAAGGAATTCAGAGTTGTAAGCTGGAGCCTTGACTGGAAATAAAGCTGGAGAGAAAATGAGCGAGTGTTAAGAATGTTTCAAAACAAAGGTTGCCTGAAACATCCCCAGACATACGTCCTATTAAGAGGATTAGTTGAGTCATCTTCATGTGAAGAAAAAACATAGATGGTTTCTTAGCCACAGAGAGGGCCCAACCACACTTCTTTTATCATTATGTCCATAAGTGGAAATAACTGAGGCTGATGGGATGTCCTTGAATGTCAGTGCATTGGAACCTTGTGCACCCTCAATGCCAACGGGTGCTTTTCCTGACTTCCAGGTGGCACTGACTTTGTTTTCTCCCAACCTAGGTTTGGTGAAAACTTCAACGCAGGCCATGGAGACCTCTCTGTAGGCCCAGAACTCTTTTTATCTCAGGCTCCAGTTAGTGCATACAACACAGAAGGGCAGGAGGGCAGGAGCTACCATTCTGAACATAATTAGCACTTTGAAGAAATATGTCCAGCTTGTTAGAATTTGACCCACCATCTCCCTACTTAACCAGTTTCAGGGTTTATATTTAGACAAGGCATATTCAACTCTTGTTTAATTCCCAAGACTTCCTGGAAGGAATGTAAATTATGCTTAAGTCTAAAAATGTCCTTAGTAATCATCTGGTTCAACCTTTCATTTAACTGATGAGGAAACTAAGATTCTGTGCATTTTTATAACCGGAAAATGGGGGTGCTATCTTCAATGCTGCATTAAATTCTCATTTGCCACTGATCAAATTCTTGTCCAGAGTAGGCCAGCAGGCTAGCCCCATTCTCTCCTATCTCCTGTGAAAGTGACAGGACAGCCGCAGGTTAATGCAACCTCCAAAGGCTCTGGCAATGTTGATGCCTGAACAAACTCGCTGATTGGTCCCGAGATGGCAAAATGCATTCACCAATCTTTGTTCTCCCAGAAACAGCTCCAGATTTCCAAGAAAACATGTCATGCATTCATTTTCTCTTCCCATTTGGAAAGTTCTTCCTGAGTTCCCAATTCTAGTGGTTGCAAATTCAAAGAGGGTTGACCTGTAACCCTCTTCGCAGGTTTGGAGGGTAGGGGGTGACCGTGAGGGTGGGAGAGCAGTACAGAGGGATGAGATTTGTGCTTTCGGCTGAATGTCACTGCTTAAAATGTCCTTTTCTGTTTTGAATTTAAAAAAAGAATGGTGGAGTGAGGGCATGATGGTTCACTTGTTTTTGTTCTAGCATACCTATGCCCTCACCAAAGATGGAGCAATCATACAACTCTAGTTTACATTTACACTCAGATCGCTTGTCATTTCAATAGGAGGTGCCAGTCTGTTTTCCTTTTTATCTTTTGATGGGGGGGGGGGGTTGTTGCTAGACTTTAAACTCTGCGAGACTCTGTCTTTCTTGGTTAGGCTTGGCAGTGCCTGGCCATAGTAAGAAATGAATGGATGAATGGGAGCATTATTCTAGAAATTGATTGTGGTTTAGAAAACCAACTATTGAGACTTAACATAAAAATCTGTACCTGCATCAAGATATACATGGTTACCAGATTTCACAGATGTATCATATCCAGAGAACCTGAGGAGGGATCTCCAACTTCTTGTTCTATCCTGGAAATGGAGCAAATGAGCTAGCTGGCTGCCTCAGAGCCTTGACTCTCAGAAACTCGACTAAGATGAAACACAGGTAGCAGCAAACCTGAGCCTGGAATCAGGCCCTTTTGTCCCCTTCCAGTACTTTACTTACTATATCACATTGCCTTGCCAGTGACCTCACTGCTAGGCAAAGGACTTCAGGACACCGAAGTCCTCTTAGACCTAGAATGGAACAACACTACCTTTGGGTGCTCAGAGATGTCACTAATGATCAGGATACTTTTCCCATCGACTCTGGGCAGGGCCTCAGGCAGCCGAGCTGGCTCACAGATGAGGCTGGTCTTCCAGCCTGCTTCTAGAGAAAGTGAGGGTATCACTAGTCAGTGACTTCTGGACTTGACCTGTCTTCTCAAGATGAGCTGAACCTCCAGCTTCACACCTCTATTGCTCTTTCCCAACCCCACGTTCCCTCAAGACTTAAGTGGTGATGTCTGCAAGCAGGTTTTCCACAGCATAGGTCTGCCAGACAGAGCAGGTGCAGTTATTAGTCATGACTCCAAGCCAGGCATTAAGAAAAGCTAAATTTATATTAAATTATCATAAAGTCCTAAAATACTGAACATAGTGGTTAAATAACTCCAGAAAGTCCAATCTCTCCAGTGAGTAACGTTAAAACCATTACACATGAGCGCGGGAGAATCACTTCCATTAGTTTAGGACAGAGAGGTTTTGCTTTTTACATAGTAAATCAGTGCTCAAATAGATATTTCTTCAAATATGTCCTTTCTACATTCTGAATAGCCCAAGTGCAATAAGATCCTTTCCCCTCCCCAGTAAGAAAATGCCACTTTGTTACGTTCTCCCCTTCTCCAAGCTTGAGTCTGAGGCCGAAAGTGCTCCTTGGTCTACTTCCCCATCAAGTCTGAAAGGTCCCTTTCTGCCTGGAAGTGGAACCTCCCCTTTCCCACTCTGTCTGGAAGAGCCATCTTGGCCTGGCTGTGCTGGGAGGTGCAGACCTGGGCTGGTTGCTGAGAGCAGGGCTGAGGGCTTGGCACCTGTCTACAGTCATTCAGAACAGGCCAGAAAAGGGAGTTCTTTTCCTCATTTTCCAACTCATATGTTTGGCAACTGACTTCTCAATACAAATGCCACATAAAGTGTTGCAAACTAGAAAACTCCCCTCCATTCTCAGCAGTTTCTAGTTCCCAGCGGACGAGGCCTGGACCTCCCTGGGCTGGAAGGGCCCCGTCAGTGCTGTGCCCTCCCTTTCTACTCCTGGTCTACCACTTTGCATCTTTGTGGTTTAGACTTCCTCACACAGGTGCCACCAGATTAGGTCAAAACAAGCAAACTAGGAACCAAAATAAAGGTGAAGAGCTAGGTAGACGTCTTAGGACAGAACAAAGCTTCGACTCCCTGACCCCAGCATGAGACACATGGCCTTGCTGTGGCTGAGCGTGAGCCAAGTGAAGCACCTTCACGCGGAAGTAAGTCACTTGGCTGGGAGGAGCTCAGGAATGGGCTCACTGCCCCAGAGCCACTCTTTGTCCATTAGATCCCTGAGCACCTGAGAGAGAACATACAGGTTCTACCTCACGGATACTTCCCTCCAGGCCCTGGGGGCCTCCGTTCTTCATTGCTCTCCTTCCAAGTCTGGCCTTCTTTGAAAGGCTGTTTCAAGATCACTACACTCAGAATCCCGGAGAACAAGGAAGAAGAGAATGACAGGACATGAACATTCAGGTGATTTGGCCTAAGCAATGCTCCCTAGACATTGCAAAGACTCAGCCTCAAGGCCCCCACATTAACTCAAGCTACTGGCTCACAAGCTGGCTACATAGAACCAAGGACTTAGAAAAGATACTGGCCAGTGGTGACACTAGAAGAGGTTCATATTAGCCAGCTGCCATGTAAGAGGGGCCCCAGGTCTGAAGGTAGATTAGGCTTCAGACATCTCCATAGGAGGAAGACCAGTGTGAGGCACACCCAGATCTCACCAGTATCTGCCCCTGAGAAAACAGTGACTCCCAGGACCAGATTAATGTCCACTGCCAGCAATGGACAGGACTGCCGAGGCCCAACTGTCCCTAAAAGCGCTGTCATATTACCAACACACTGAGGCTGGAGGATCTCCCGGATGCCCATGCCCGCTGGGCTGACTTCCCCTCTTCCTCTCGCCTCTATCCTTCATCTCTTTCCCAATGACCCCCCACCCCAGCCACCGGTGGGCCAGTTCTCTCAGAGACATGAGACGCCAGCTCTGATGGGGGAGAATGCAGTCTTGGGTCACCACCTCTTGTGGAGCAGGCACTGGGGGCCCCTGGAGTAGGGGAGATGGAGCTCTGCTCCGAACTGGGCTTGTTACCAAGCCTGATTTCAGGGGAGCTCAGAATGGAGTCAAGAAGCAAGGTGCGTGGTAAAGTCCAGGTCTGCCTTCTCGGATGCGCCATCATTTTCTTGTGCACAGGTGGTTATGGGCTCAAGTGGAAACAGCCCCTGGGAAGGCTCAGGAGCACTGATGGGGTGGGAAGGGGCCCGGGACGAGCACACGGAAGGGGCTTGTTGTATAAGCGAGCACAAGGACTGGAATCCATACGGGAGAAGGAACAGCAGGGAAGGAAGGGACAGAGGCATTTAGACCTGGCTCTCCGAGGAGAGCTTGCGTTCGTGCTTCCAGCCCGTGTCTGGCAGAGAACCCCGTCTTTCTGGAGTGGCGGCTGTGTGGACGCTGCTGCACTCGGACTGCACCTCCTGCAGGAGCTGCTCTGTCTCCGTGTCGTCCAGGGAGCCAGAGCTGGCCTGGATGGACACTGTGTCTGTCTTCATGCACACATGATCCCGCAGCAGGCCCCCCCTGGAGCTGCGCAATTGCTTGAGGTCATCCCACTCGGCGTCATCCCCGGACAGGAGGCAGATCCCCTCTACAACCTTCATCTTCTCCTTGGTGTAGTTGTGTTCGGGCCCGGCCTACAGCGGAGAGCGGGAAAACACGGTCACTTGGACTTGCTGTAAAGGATCTCATGGTGAACTGAGAGAGGAAGTGGGTGGGAGAAGACTGAGTGCAGAGCTAAAGACCCCACAAACGAATGGGGAAACTGGACAGAGCACATGTGAGGCTTTGCCTGAAAGATGCCATCAGGCAGCTGTTACCACACAGGCAGGAAGAGTTACGGCTTCCATAGTTGGAAGCGGCATTAGCCACTCTGGCTGTGTCACTTTGGGCAAGCTACTTCATATTTCTAGAGCTCAGCCTCCACATCTGTGGTGTGGGGAGAACAATGGTATCCATACCTCAAAACCAATGGCGGAGAGGGCTAGTTGAGGCAAGACACGGAACGCAACCTGTCGCATGCTCAACACAGAAGACACACTAACGCAGGTCGCTGGTGTTCCATCCCTACATGGTTTATTAACGGGACAGCCATGCTGCTACATCATCAAAAGCAAGGGACAAAAGCAACTAAGTATGCATTTATACAGGATTTTAAACAAAATCCTGTATAAATTTGTTGTGCCACTTTATTCATAATTCTAATTTTAAGGAGAAAGTATTTGAAAGGTCGGACTGGCGGGATCTAGAAAATCCTCTATCCAGTTTCTAAATGTCAAGCCCTTGGGGTCCTATAACTTACAACCTTTTGGGGAAGGCTGCTCTAGCTCTGCTCCCACAACTCTTGGGGCTACTGCCAAGCAATCTGGGGTCATTCCAGGGACAGCCTTCAGTTCTATTCAGGCTTCTCTATGGATTCCTGAAAGCACAGCCTTCCTTCTGGTTTCTGAGGGATACCAAGCAACAGGCCACCACTGCCAGCAGAAAATGGGCCAGAGCTGGGGTTCTGTTCCTGGGATAGTGTTTTTGCCAAGTCCCTGCAACTGCTGTCTCTTTTCGTAAGAGTTCATTTGCACAGATAATTATTGAAGCTCTACCAGGACTGGGACACTTTGACGATTACACACTATAAAACATGGCCCCTGCCCTCCAGTGGGACAGCTCCCTTGATCAAGCAGAGAGAGACACAGCACACACAAGCACACATGCAGGCACACACATGCTCGTGTGGCCAGCACACCCTTCAGCTACAAGCAGGGTGAGAGCAGATGCAGCGTCTTCATCACAGACACAAACCAGTTAGATTAGGGATAGGTGGGAGACATAGCAGAAGCGGTTTGGGGGGGCCACCACTCCCTCTACAAACACACAGCAACAGGTACCTGAAATCAAGAAGAAATCAGAAGAGAAAGGGTGAAAGACTATCTGAGGGGTGAAAGAGCTGCTGAGGAAAAAAAAAAAAAAAAAAACAAGAGAAGAAAGGTCACGGAATTCTAAGTTCTAGCCTGAGGACCTTATTTGCTGCTTCTAGGGGTATCATACACTTCAGAAACCAAGAATCTTCCAGAGTCTTTCTCACAAAGGTATTCATTGAGAAGGGGTCTACCATGCTTAAAAGGCAAGCTGCCCTGAAGGTTCTGTTTTGACTTGCAGTGGAAACTTCTGTAATGGGGGAACTCAAGGATCCAGCAAGCACATGATCATGATGTAAAGTGTGTTCATTATGCATAGAGCCTGTAGGAGTGGGGGGAGGTTTTGACTGTGCTAGACAGGCCAAGAGAGTAGACAAAGTTTCAGAAAGGATAACTTCTAAAGAAGGATGATAGGAGATTACAGGATTTTTTGCAAAAAAAAAAACAACAAAAAAAAACATGGGTTCCATTAGACTAGTAAGATATGAAATCCCAAGCAATAGATTCCTTGTGGAAATCTATTATTATAGCTAAATATTCAGCAAATAATTTTTCACTGAGATAGAAAAGTTGAAAAAGCAAAAGCTCATAAAACTCCAGCATTCTTGAGACATCCTTTAAGAATCTTATAATAACAGGAGAAAGCAAGAAGTCGGCCTTTCCCAGCCAGAGGTGCTAACATCTTGGATGAGACACTAGGAGCCTGAAAGGCCAGGGGCTTCGAGTTTAGGGGGCGCTGTGTAGGAATGTGGGGTTGTTTCAGAGAGGCACAGCTCCACTACAGGGGAGTGTCAATTCGAGGCGTGCAAGAACCAGTGTGGCTGGGAAAATCCCTGCGGGCAGAGCGAGGCACACCCACCCACCTGATTTTGGATCTACACCTTCTGGGATCTGCTTTCTGAGCTTGCTTTCACTTGGGTCCCTCAAGCTGGCCCTCAGAGATTCTAGACCTCTCCAGAAACCCAAACTCCATTAATTTGCTCTATTCACTGAAACTTCCAAAATTCCTTCCTGACCTATTCAGGTAACGATAGCATAATCCTCCCTGCTCCAAAAAAATTTTTTTTTCTTTTTTTAATATTTACCTCTTTCTTGTAGCATAGTTGATTGTACATGGCTGGTTTTGGGATGGCTTCAATTTTCACTTCCTGAGTGGAGGTTCGGTAGGAGGGGTTACTGTAGGTCAGGTTCCCCATGCCAGGATCAGTTAACTTGGATTTTTTGTGTCTTTAGGAAGAAAAGGTGATGAGAAGTGAGTTCAGATCTTTGTGGGGATAACACCTGGGGAAGTTATAATCTAAGTGTGGTAAGCAATCTCTCACCGGGGGATCCCCGCCCCTGTGTTTACACCTTCAGAAGCAATGACACCAGATTAAATTACTAGGAAACTCTGGCCTCCATTTTAGCTCTCTTCCCTCCCTCAATCTCTTACTCCTGGTCTGGAGGAAGCAAGCTGCCATGTTTTAAGTTGTCTAATGGAAAAGTCCACAAGGCAAGAAAGCAATGAGGGGGTACACAGTACACAGCCAGCAAGAAGCCAAGACTTTCACCGGGTGAAACCCCAAGGGACACGGCAGAGGTCACTGTCATTTGACTGGTGAATACACCCTTAAGCTGCAAGCTTCTGGAGTATGCCTGGGCAGCATCCTTCCCCAGTCAAGCCTGGAGGTGAGCCTGCAGCTGCTACAGATCCCTGGACTCAGCACTTCGAGAGACCTTGAGGAGAGACACCCAGCCAAGCTGCCTCTGCTTTCTGTCCCACAGAGACTATGAGATAACAAGCGGTTGCCATTATAAGTTGCTAAGTTTTGGGGTGACTGGCTAGACACCAATAAGCAACTAATACACCAAGTTTTAGCTTCAGCCCCACCTCTGTTACTTAGGAGCTGGGAGCGGAGTGGGTAGAAATTAAACTTTCTGAGCTTCAGAGCCTCACCTGTAAAGCGAGAAACAGTAATATCTGTAGTGTAAGGTCATTGTGGTCTTATCACTAATGGTGACTGTTAGTGATCACAACAGTGGCTGTTGTTATTATTAGTGAGAGCCACAACAGCAGCAAAGTCCTAACCTTTTTGCTGCAGGCGGTATCTAAACCCCTGGGGTGGGGGTGGGGGACCACACAGGTAGTATATGTGTGTTATGGAAACATAGTTGGGGTCACAGATTGAAAACTACTGATTTTACTTTCCCAGGACGACCCCTACATTAACCAACAGGGTAAAAGGGTTGTATTTATGTGAAGGGGAAATTATTTCCAACATCAGTAGTTTAAGGTAGTATGGGAAAGGAAGTGGGAAAAGAAGGTGCTAGAGTCAATCCCAGCTTTGCCTGTCACTGTGTGACCTTGGACAAATACCTGCTGTGTCCCCCACATCCGAGTCGCTACAGAACTTCCCTAGGGTCCCCCAGGTATGTAAAGAGGGAACTGCTTAGGCTGTAATTAGGGAAGGAGGAGAATTTAGGACCCTTCCCTTCTGCAACTCTGAGCATAAGCTAAATCTTAAAATAAGGCTGGACAGAGGTTGAACCATAAGTGGTGGCACTTCAGGAAAGCCCAGACATGCTTGGAAGGACCAAGGAACTCAGGGTCCTGGGCTGGGAAGCTGAGGTTACCTGTACAGCATCAAAGCTGCGATCACCACCAAAATCAGCAGAACACTGAGGAGCCCACCGATGACATAGCTGACGTGAAGTCCTTCCCCTAGTGAGACAGAGAGACGCTAGGTGGGGACCACCAAAAATCCTCCAGTTGCTATGAGGGGTGAGACGATGGGGGGCTCTTTTGGTGGGTGTTGGGCCCCACACCATTGAGGCTGGCCACCGGCCTCGTCTCAGAAGAGGAACCACAGAGGTTGGGGTTGGGAGGCAGAGAGGAAACAGCTCATTCTGCAGCCTCTCTGATCACAGTTCCACCACTTATTAGCCATGTGACCTGAACAAGACGCTTAACTTCTAAGTTTGTGTTTTCTCATTAATTAAATGTAAAAAATAAACTGCTCATAGGGCCGGTAAAGGTTAAACACACACACACACACACTCGCCCAAATATAGGGCTGATACAAGGAAAGGGGAGCTATACTGATTATTCTTTCTAATGATTTAGTCTAAAAAAATGGTTCACCAACCCCAAAGCCTCCCCATGAAGGATCTAGAAGATATCAGTATAGACTTATGATTCCTTAGACCTTCTTTGCCCAGAGAGTTGGGCACCTGAGGCTTACCTGGCGCAGCAGGCACGGCCTCGTTGGAATGTGCACAGAGGCCCAGCTGAGCATCCTTTTCAGAGCACCTGCGGGCACAGAAAACTGGATGTGAAACTTCCAGTATTCAGTCAAGATCTTGCCTCCCTTCCGAGGAAGGAGGAAAGTCCTGTGAGGGCAGGGCAGAAGGAGCGAGTAGGGCTTTCAGATGTGAGACCATGCCAGGTGAGAGCTATCAGAAGCATGGAGAGGAGAGGGCGAGGAAACAGGAATCAGTGAGTCACCGTGTTCAAGAGGTCTCTGCATGTTGAAATGTGTCCTCACAGGTACCCTTTGAGAAGGAGGGAACTGGAAGTCTGCTAGAAGAACAGCGAGGACGCCAGTGGTCGGCTTTATTAAACTACCAGGGCGAGTTGGAAGAAGCAACCAGCCAAGCAAATATCTGACTGGATAAGGGTTGTCATGAGACCTCAAAAAATGGTTTTCCTTCCCTTGATTCTTATACAATATGCAAGCCACCCAGAGGGAGTATTCAGAAAACTAACTTAAAAGGCGAAGAAGATAACTTCTTTCTGGCACATTACAACTAGGCCACTAAAGGCATCTTCTAAGTGGCTAGAGCAAAGCTCCATGGAGGAGCCTGTGGAACAAAAGAGGCATTGAGTCTTCAAATAGAACTCTGACAGCAAGAAAATAATCTGAACAGGATTCAGAGTTTTTCAAATAAACCTAAGACATCTGAGAATAATGATGGATAGTATTTAAAAGTTACTGAGAAAGTATATTTGTATCTGGGTGCTTTTTTATGTAAATGACTCTAAAAAGAGAAAATGGGACATACAGATTGAAGTTGGTCACATGCAAAACTTACACTTTTAGAGACATGGCTCCAGAGCTCTTATTTTGGATTATTACTAAATTTCTGCTTTCAGAATTGAAATCAAGGATTCATTTATCTTTTATGCTACTATTGATATTAAAAATAAAGAGACCAGTATGTTCTGATGAAAGGAACTGTTCTCTTAGAAAATATAGAAGAGATAGACATCAAAATACTAAGAGCAGGAAATGAAATCACTGTGCACTCCCGTGCAGCATTATTCCACAGGGACAAAATAGCCCATCCATGGAGGAGTAGATAAAGAAAATTCACCCACACCCATACCCACACCCACACACACATCCACACACCCACACCCACATGGGGGGGAGGAATATTACTTGGTCATTAAAAAGATGGAAATAAGGAAATTCTGCCATTTGAAACAACATGCATGCACTTTGAGTTTTTATGCTAAGTGAAAGAAGTCAGGCAGAGAAAGACAAATATTGTATGATCTCACGTATGTGTGGAATCTGTTTAAAAAAAAAAAACAAAACTCAAATACAGAGAATATATTGTGGTTGTCAGAGGTGGAAAGTTGGGGGTGGGTGATATACAGTGTTTTCTATGTGGTAATAGCTATAAGGAAAATATGTCCTGGGGCGGTCACGGGGCAGAACAGTAATGATGGTCAACAGTAGTATATTGTACATTTGAAGGTTGCTAAGGGGATAGATCTTACAAATTCTCAATACAAGAAAAAACTTGTAACTACATGTGGTGATAGATGTCAATTAAACTTA